>NC_041409.2:30650149-30950149 GCF_900747795.2 Erpetoichthys calabaricus | reverse complement strand
TATCCTGTAGCAAAGCCCTAACTTTTTTTGTGAAAGCCCGTTTCAGTCAATAAGTCTTATGTGTGTATATATATGTAGATATGTGTATATGTAGATATGTATATATATGTATATGTATATAAATGTTTGTGTGTGTGTGTGTATATTATATATATATAATATATATATATATATATAAGACAGCAACACTTATAACAATGACAGCACAATTACATTGACAATCATGTTACGTTATTTTTAAAATGTTTCCTTTTTTTTCATAACCTCTTTAACACACTACTTCTCCGCTGCGAAGCGCGGGTATTTTGCTAGTCTATACTAATAAAAGGCAAAGCCCTCACTGACTGACTCACTCATCACTAATTCTCCAACTTCCCGTGTAGGTAGAAGGCTGAAATTTGGCAGGCTCATTCCTTACAGCTTACTTACAAAAGTTAGGCAGGTTTCATTTTGAAATTCTACATGTAATGGTCATAACTGGAACCTGTTTTTTGTCCATATACTCTAATGGAGGAGGCGGAGTCACGTAACGCGTCATCACGCCTCCTACGTAATCACGTGAACTAAAAACAAGGAGATTTACAGCACGAGTCAAACGCGGGAACGAAGGTAAATGACATTAATTTTTGAGTGTCTTTTAATACTGTGTAAGAATACATATTAACACATGTGCAATTAAACGTGTGCATTTACGGGGTGATTTCTCAGGCTTAAAAGCTCGCCTTTTATTAAAAAGATAAATGCAAACTGTTTTCATTCTGAAGGGCACAAACCACGTTGGATTTCAGCCGTTAAACAAGCAAAAGTGTCGGTACACCAGATAAATAAGCGCAACATATTATCAGTTGTATTGTATGCTTACAATACATATAGAAATGTGTTAATCGTTAACTAATATTATGGGATGGTGTTTTTCGACTTGCGCCTTGATTTAAACGATTGCATGTCTTGGTGGGTTTGCGTAGCTTATTGTCAATATCTTTACACCTCTTTTTAAGACTTAATTTAAAAAGGTTTTCTTTTCTTGTTAATTAAAATTTAAAAGCAATACTTCACCGCTGCGAAGCCCCTCTAGCGCTGACGTCCGAGGTTCGATTACCGTAAGCGAGTGCAGCGAGTGTGTACGCCTGATTAGCCAAGAATAAGGGGGAAACACGTGTCGCGTACTCTTTGCATTATTTGACAGTAAACTATTTTCAACCACTCTATGATCTGCTTCTCACAACTGAAGGCACCATGGCTGATGTTACCTGACTTGCTGGCCAACCATAAGCGTTACCTAGTAGGTAACCACCCACTCACTTCACTCCCTTACGGGAATCGAACCTCGGACGTAGGTAACGCTTATGGTATATGTGTGTGTGTATATATATATATATATATATATATATATATATATATATATATATATAAAATATGTGCATATGTATATATATGTAGATATATGTTTACATAACCTCTTTAACACACTATTTCTCCGCTGCGAAGCACGGGTATTTTGCTAGTGTGGTAAATAAAAGAGAAGAACACAGAAAAAGGTTTGGGGTATCCACCCCGTGTACTTGAAGATTTTGCTGGAAAAAGAGAGCAAAAAATCATCAATTGGTCATTAGAGTTGAGTCTAAAACAGAAGTGATTCGTGGCTAACAAAATGGAGTTTTTAAAGTCGATGGAACTGGAAGTGACATCATGAGGCCAGAAACAGAAGTGACAAAATCAGGCCAAGAAAAGGAAATGATGTGTATAGGCCCAGGCAGAATTTCCCTCCGGTGGTCTGCAGGAGAAAGAGAGAAAGGGTTAGTGCACACTGCCACCTCCTGGTCTGATGTGGGATTACCATCATTTGAATCATTTAGCTGCCTCCCATGCACACGTGTGTGACAATGTCAAAGAAACATACATGTTATCTTTAATTGCCTTTTTTTTTTTTTTTTTTTTTGCAGACCAAGTAAGAAATCTACATTGACTTAGCGTTTCTCAGAATAGTCTGACCTGAATCTCTCGTTTATGCACTGAACTGGAAATGAGAAATGTCACAACTGGTAGCTCCGAATGGTCTGATAGCATGTAAACACAGCACAACTACATGCTTCCCTTAAGGTATGTGGTAACACTGATAGAATGACATTTTTGATCTGATATTTCTAATTCTAATTTCAAGAAAACAACTTGTAACTAAAAATGGACAGGTTTGTCCCCAGTTGTTCTTGAAATTAATATAAGTTTTCACTCACCATAAAGTCCCAAAATTTTGACGTAACAAACACTAAATCAGATACATGGATACTAAAAGTCTACTTATTCTTATTGAAATTAAATTTTTTTAACTTTACTTTTAACTTTAATAGAAATGGTACTTTAACTATTTTTATTGCCTTTTTAACAAAAGATTTAAAACATACAGCTACTTATTCCAATGAAAATATATGGTTCCATAAGCAGTATTAATAAAAATGTTATTCTTATTCCAACAAAAATTATGATTAAATAAAAGTAATTATAGAGTTTGTCAGTTTTATAATTAATTAGTGTGTGATTTTAATATTGACAGAAAAATGCCTTGATTCTTATTCTTTGTTCACCAAAATTGTACAAATAAAATATATTTGGCAAAACATTACGCTTAACACAAGAAGTAAACATCCACCTGGTAAAATAATGAAAATCTCTTAGAATCTACATCTATTCAGAAAATAATGGAATGTGAAGAATTTGAATAATATTACATCAAAAAATGAACAATTATCGACTACAAAGAAATATTTAAAATGTGTGAGTAAATGCAATTCTGACCAACATTATCATAACACAGTATACATAAAGCTTTATAGAAATTAAAATTTTCTCATTGATAAGAAATATACTCTAGCAACCAAAAATATTTGTATTCATTGAAATATTGCCTTGCATATATCTGAAAAGAAATCAATAAAGTAAATCAAAAGTATTGGTTTATAGGGTCATTATTGTAACATGTAGAAGGTACAGTGAAATTCTTAAAAGCATTTATTCCAGAACATGTAACACTGCAAGAAAATACATAGCACTTTATAAATTTATTTAACTACCAATGAAAATCTTGCAAAAAATGTATCTTTTCAAAGTAACTTTTAAAAATTGTACCATTATACTGTATAACTCAATATGAGTTTTGAAAATCATTTACAGAGCTGTATCTTAAACTTTCATGAGCTCTTTGCAGTTCTTTTCATACCTAGTTGGCATTAGTGTGATGAATCCCAGTTTATATCTTTCTAGAATATTTGTATTTTTTCCCTCAAGCCTTACTTATGGCTTAATTTTTTTTTTTTTTTTTACATTGAGATGCTATCACCATTTTGCATTTCTATTTTGTTTAAAGCAGATACCATTTTGTGTAGTTGGTTGTGGTCACAGCTATCTTGTTTAGTGTTGTTTGGTGATAACTGGTCATTAAACACATTGATCCATTTTTATGTTGGATGCATTTTCCCTGTATAAGGTGGTGGCACCCAGCATACAGTCCCCTAATTTTAACCTAACACAAACAAATCCTACTTTATTTTCTTGCTCCTTGCTATAATGGAAAAAATTAAGTTATAAATAGGACTTTTGGCTCATTAATTTTGACTTTGCTTCTGGTTTGCACATTGGCTTTGATGTTTTGTTTTGTTTTGTTTTGTATGACTCTGGTTTCTAAACACTTGCCTGCTTTTTAACTACGTTTCTGCATTTCTCTTTAACACTTTAATCTACAATATCTTCTGTTTTTTCCAGTGTATGATAACACAAAAAGGTAAGCAGAACCTAACAACTACATAATAATACAAAATGTTTTCTTCCTTTTGGCCTACACATTTGATTTTATCGATTTTATAATTTATTGTTTATTTTTTTTCATACAGTTTTTGGTCAGTTAATTGATGGATTTACCTCTCTGAACTGCTTTCCTTATACATTAAGTAGTACTATATATTTTTTGATTTGTGGTGTGAGATGTATATATGAGTATTTACTTCAGTATTTATATTATATATTTATATATAATATAAATATATTGAAGCCCTTAGTAAGTTAGTAAGAAGGGTTAGAAAAAAATCACTGCTTGAATTGTCATCTTACACTGGAAAAAATGAGAAACATTTACAATAATTTCAAACAAAACATTATCTGCAGAGCCAGAAATAATGCAAATGTATTTATCCAATTGGGAGATTGTCTTTTTGGAGTAGAAAGCATAAAACCTCCAGTGAGAGATACATGACAAAAACAAAGGAAAATAAACATTCATAAAACACACGTATAATCTAAAAGAAAAGCAGAACTATAAGAACAGAAGAATTTTGACAAACAAGAGGTGACCATTTAGTCCCTCAAGCTTTTTCATTTGCTAATAGCTAATCTTTTCCAATATCTCATCCAGGTTCTTCTTAAAGGTTGTCCAGTTATTTGCTTCAACCACATGTCTTGGTAGTTTTTTCCAGATTCCTACATAATGAATTTTTTGGCTGTTTTTTGGAATTTTTTGGCTTCCGTTTTAAATGCACTTCCCCTTAATTTCGACTAGTGTCCATGAGTATGTGATTCACCATTTAGTGGAAAGAATTCTGCTAAATCTACTTTGTCAGTGCCTTTGAGATGTTTGAAAACCTAGATTAGGTCTTCATTGCTTGAGACTAAGCAGGTTTTGTTCTCTGATTCTGTCAGGGTACATCATGTACTTAAGTCCTGGGAAGCAATTGGTTGCTCTCATCTGCGCAGCTTCAAGTGCTGGTATGTCTTTCTTCTAGCATGGTGACCAGAATTGCACACAGTACTCCAGATGGGGTCTCACCAGTGCATTATGTAGTCAGAGAATAACGTCTCTTCATTTATATTCAGCAGCCACCAGTGCATTATGTAGTCAGAGAATAACGTCTCTTCATTTATATTCAGCAGCTTTTACAATGTAACCTAACACTTTATTTTCCTTTAATCGCTTTTGCACATTGCTTAGATGATGAAAATGTTGCATCAGCATAAACCCCAAGTACTTTTTGGAAGTTGATTCTTTTAGTACAGTCTCTCCCCTTTTGTATATCTAATTGATGTTCCTTTTGTCCAAGTGTAGCACTTTGCACTTTTCTACATTAAACTGCATTTACCAAGTGTTTACCCAGTTCTGAAGCTTATCCAAGTCTTTCTGAATTGTTTTTGCTGTCTCCTTAAACTCTGCTATTGCTGCAATTTTAGTATTTTCAGCAAACGTTAGAAGTTTGTTAACTATACTGAAATCTGTCATTAATGCAAATCAAAAAAAAATAACGTACACACCCCTGAGGGACTCCACTGACGACCCCACTCCACATAAAGCCTTCTACTCTTATCTGTACTCTTTGTCTGCTGCCAGTTCACCAACTTGAGAACCAATTTTGTAGTTTACCTGTGATGCCTACAGCTTTTAGTTTTACAATTAATCTTTGGTATAGAGCCGAGTAACAGGATTTTTGTAAAGCCTAAGTAACTTAGCTTGTATGCTTTGCTTTTGTCAACTATTTCAGCCTGTTCAAAAAATGTAAAAGAATGGTTCGACGTGATCTGCGTCTCCTAAACCCGTGCTGGCTGTCATTTAGTGTGTTATTTTAATATGGGCACTTATAGGTGCATATACAGTAGGTCTTGTGTTTATAACTAAGGGGGAAGTGATTGAGGAATTGATAATAGTTGAGTCACAACTGGGAATAATGACAGAGGAATAAAGAATGGTGTACATCAATCTGTGGTGTTTATATAATAACAGAGGAGCCGCCATTGTTAAGGGAGCTCATAATGTAATCATGTTACAGCTTGGAGGATGGCTTCATTAGACTTCAAGCACTTATAGATTTTTAGACCTCACTGAAGACTAATGGTTTATTATACAGTATATATTATACACACATATTCACACTCGGAGGCACCTTGCAAAGGTAGAACTGGGCAATATCCCCTTTTGCACACAGAACAGCCTGATTTATTCAAGGCATAAATTCAGCAAGATTCAAGAAATATTTCTTAGGGATTTTCGTCCATGCTAACATATAGCTACTACAGATTTTTGTCCTAATATTCATGCTTTAAACTTATGTTCTACTTCATCCCAGACATGCCGTATTGAGAAGAGATCTGGGGACTGTACAAGCCATTGGAAAATAGAGTCATTGGGGAAAAAAAATAAAGTCACTGCTATATTGAAGGAACCAGTTTGAAGTGATGCATTCTCTTGTTTTATGGAAGAACCCATTAGAAAAAAGGATACATTGTGGCTGCAAATATATGTTCATGGTCAACAGTGCTTAGGCACATTGTGCCATTCAAAAGAAGCAGAAATGGTAATAAGAGGCCAAAAAAACATTCCCCACACCATTTACACTACCACATCTAGCTTCTAATGTTGACACAAGGCTGGATGTATCCTTGGATATTCACTGTTGGAGACAAATTCTGATCCTACCATCTGCACAACACAGCAGAAATCAATAGTCTATGACAGTACGGGTCGGCTCCTGTTTTGGAATCCTCTTGAACCAAACACCATTGATAACATAACCAGATAAGCTGGCTGATGAGGACACAACATGAAGCAAGGGGTAGGTGCATAAAGTGCAAAAGTACTTTAATAAAAACAAGTCAAAACAGTGTTCAAGAGTGCAGTGCAAATCTGGAATGAATAATCCATAAAAAAGAACAGTGTCTATGTGGAGGTTTAAATCAGTGAAATAATCAATTAAAACAAGGTTAAATCATGGCAGGAAACTATCCTTCAGAACTTGAGCTCTGGTGCACTTCTTAATGTTGATGTCTCCTTAGCTTAACTGTACTGGGTCTTTGCAGCCAAGGAGGTGACTAATGTGCAGTACAGCCAAAATTCCATGCTGCTTCTAAGATCAGGCCCCTGTAGCCCTTTCTGCCTCACCGCAGGGTACCACACCAAGCCTCCCACTGTCAGGCTCGTGTTCCTATTGAAAGAAAGAAACATCCTCTAACAGGACAAATCAGTTATCAGGCAGGAGAAAAGCTGTTCATTGTATCTTTTAATTACTCCTCTGCAAAATCCCTTAGAGGGAGCATTATGCAAAAGCAGTCCATTACAGCCTGGTCAGAATGATCAGAAAAACAAAGAATAGAGGTTCATTGTATTAAGTGTTGAATTTACATACAGTGTCAATCAATGCATACTCTGGTTTGTTCATTGGTTTACCCCCAAATGATTTATATAAAATAAGTCTGTTATATTCTGCTGCTTCTTATACCTTTTGTGACGAGCTACCACCCTTGAAATTTCTGTGCATATAACAACTGTCTATTCTCATTTATAGGACACTAGCAAAATACCCGCTCTTCGCAGCGGTGAAGTACTGCTTTAAAATTTTAAATAATAAACTGAGGGAAAATGTACCAATAATTATTTGTTAAGGATCTCTTTGTATACCACATTGTCAGTTCGGCCCTCTGGTTGTAATATAACCAAGCTGTGCGCTGAGCTTACTCTTGAGCATGCAACGTATAGTTGGCCATGTGAAAAGCAATCTTGCCTCAAATCAATGCCAACCTTTTGTAGGGTCTGTCCCTGAGACTTATTAATTGTCATTGCGAAGCAGAGCCTTACTGGAAATTGGAGGAGTTTGAATTGAAATGGGAGATCAGAGGGTATAACGGGGATGCGAGGAATAAAAACTCTCTCCCCTGAGCCACCGCCAGTAAAAATAGTTCCCTCAGTCTGGTTAAATGGAAAAGAAAGAAAAGAGAAAGTGTACATTTCTAATATGCTTAATTTCACAATGCTTGTGGGTATACAATATTTTTTGTTGTTCCATTGTCTGTGCAGAATGTTAGACTGAATAATATTGTTAAGTTCGTAGACGTCTTTGGTTTTTGGCCGCAAGAATAGCTCGTTCACTCAGCCAATCGTGATTCTTATAATTGGTTTGAATATTGGGAAATACTTTTTCAACCTATTCTTCTTTTGACGTCACTAAATTGCAGAAGTTATGAGGCAGTGAAATTCGTCCTGAGGTCAGATCAACCGGCACCTTTCCGTTCCCAATTTCCAGATTTCTCCAACCCCGTTATTGACAGTTTGCATTATTTGATTGTAAATGCCTTTTTGCTGAAGCGTTAACTTAGGAATATTTGATTGCACATACGACAAAAGATCACCGATGTTGTAATTTTGTTCACAACGCAATTCTACATCGAACGAAGCAGCAGCAGATCGATTCGGTGATGGCATTCAAAATTGATTGAGAACTTTGTTCACGATTTCTAAGCACAAATCTTCAATCATTAACAACGCTTAGTTGTAGATGTCTGCTGTGACATCCATGTTTATATTTGAATTTTACTTGCGTATTCGACGGAAAATATCTTCAGCCATGTGCGATTTATATTTCTCCCATAACTGTGTTGGAGATGAAGGAGAGCAGGCGGTCAATATGATTGCAAACAATGCACGAATTTGATTTGGATGTGACGTGTTGCACGCATCATTAATGTATACATCCCAGTATCGGCCATTCTCCAATAAATTCAGAGCTTGACATGTACTTCGGAAAGTGGCATGTGTAACGCCGTTGACAATTCTCAATTGCTGGAAAGACGTTGGACCGGGCACATTTACCAACAGCATGTGAACAAAGAAGCATTCATCTTGAATGGGATTCACGGTGTACAGTCTGCCTATCGTAGTTTCTTTGAATATGCCAGGTTGTCCGTTGACTCGCTCTCCTCATTTGCGTTGTTCAAATTATTTTCTACTCGCATTCCATGTGTAATATGTAGGCACTTCCGAATACAGCAGTGTTTTCACAAACGTGTCATTTTGACATAACGTAAAGAAAGCAGTTAACGTTGTAGCTGGTGGATTCAGGGCTATTTGTTGCACATTTGCAGCTGTGAAATAAACGTGTTGTACATTTTCTAGATGTACTGCTAAGTGAACAACATCTGGACTTCGTTCATGTATGGGAAATGAAAGAATTCGCCATACAGCTTCATTGCTGCTTATGTATCTTCCAGCCTAATACTGTGCGATTTCATCGATATGTATGACCGCATTCCTATCATTTCTTTCTGGTTGCACACCAAAAACTGCCATGTCCCTGCCTTTATTCACGTACTTACAAATGTTTTTGATAGAAACATTGAAATAGAATTGTAAAATATTTAGTATGGCGTGTGTTGCCTTTACGTCCAACAGATGGCGCTGTGTTTTTTTTAAAAAAAAAAGCATGTTTTTACCTGTCACAGGTGTGACATCTATATAATATGTATATAAAAACACGCGCGTATTCGAATGCAACATTGTGTCAAAATTTCAAAGCAATCGGTGAAGAACTTTCGGAGATTTAAGGTTTTGAACAAACGAATATCATGATGGATTTTACTATTTTGTGTAGGGCAGGGTCAGTCTGTGGATCAGGAATTTCCGCACGGATGACTTGATCGATGAGAGCTGGTTTAATCCTATCCTTTAGCCACAGTAGAATATGTGCATGGGGAATACCTCGCTTTTGCCACTCTATGGTGTACATGTAGCAATTTGTACAGCCGAAAATGTTACTCTTCGTGAGCAAGTCTATCATTTTGCGAATCTTGAGATGAAATACACGACTGATAAGGTCGTGGTGATCGTGAGGTTTTTGACGTGGAAGGAGAATTTCAGTGATGTCAGGGCGACCATAATGATGTACGTATGTCATTGCGTCTTGTGTACGCTCGTGCATATAGCGAGGTCCTCCAGTGAAGGAAGATGGTAATATCACAGCTTGACCAAGTTCTATTAAATCAGTGTCGTTTTTGTCAATAGCATCTTTTAAGTGAACGTAATTAGGTCAGGAAGCTTACATAAAAGAGTGACAGAGACTTTACCACCGTTACAGCACAAACCAGGAGACTCACATTTCCACTTCTGAGCTTGACAATAGTCACAGTGAACATCCATGGATCCAATGTGTACTGTTTTGTCAGACTCATAATATATGTTTGGGTCGTACGGAAATCCACAATTGGCTTTTTTGAGCCAAACCTGTTGTTTTCGTATGAGCCGCTTTTCATTATTGGGATCGTATCTAGAGGCAGAAGCTCTATTAACTTGTGTATTTAGCGACAGCATCCCTATGAAGTTGTGGATTCGCTTGCGAGTATTTAGTGACAGCGTCTCTATGAACTTGTGGATGTGCTTGCGAGTATTTAGCCACAGCGTCCCTATTTAACTTGTGGATGTACTTGCGAGTATTTAGCCACAGCGTCCCTATGAACTTGTGGATTTGCTTATGAATATAGCGACAGCGTCCCTATTAACTTGTGGATGTGCTTGCGAGTATTCAGCCACAGCATCCCTATGAACTTGTGGATTTGCTTATGAATATGCTAAGCACAGTCCTTCACCCGCGAATATTTACCTTATATGGGCAGGCACTCAATCACGTGGGAGGCGTGATGATGCAAGACGCAACCGCCTCACACGGCGACCGAGCTGCCCACTACGGCCGTATATAGTATACGAAAGTAGGTTCCAGTTATGACCGTTATGCTTTGAATTGCGAAATGAAACCTGTCTATCTTTTGTAAGTAAGCTGTAAGGAATGAGCCTGCCAAATTTCAGCCTTCCACCTACACGGGAAGTTGGAGAATTAGTGATGAGTGTGTGAGTGAGTGAGTCAGTGAGGGCTTTGCCTTTTATTAGTCTAGATCTGCCAATTTCTTAATCATCTCTTAGGCATCCTTTGGTACATTTTGTATATTACATCAACCTTCTTCTGGTACATTATTTACTTGACCATCTCAGTATTTTTTCAGTGTACATTTTGTTGTTCACTTGACCTTTATCTGGTTTCCTGGTGTGCCTGAACAGGTTTCTGACATTTATTAAGCCTTTATGCTATTTCTTTAAGGTGAATGCTATGTTACCCTAAAATTATTCTTCCACACATGGCACCACCTGCAGGATGCCTTTCTGAGCCTCTATATCCCTGCAGCCACGCTGCCTCTCTTCGGTGAGTCACTCCATCCGAGCAGTGTGTGTTGGTCTTTTAGGTTGCTCTAGATTTTTTACAAAAACTACAAGGGTGAACAACATACTGCTCCGCACACAGCCAAACTACCAATGTGCCTGTAAGTAGAGAAAGCAGCCTAGATATAAGCAACTACAATATTATAATGATTAAATAGCAAGAGGTTATTGACATAAACAGCAGTTATCTATACTAATAAAAGGCAAAGCCCTCACTGACTGACTCACTTATCACTAATTCTCCAACTTCCCGTGTAGGTGGAAGGCTGAAATTTGGCAGGCTCATTCCTTACAGCTTACTTACAAAAGTTAGGCAGGTTTCATTTCGAAATTCTACGCGTAATGGTCATAACTGGAACCTCTTTTTTGTTCATATACTGTAATAGATTGCAGCTCGATGGCCGTGGGAGGCGGAGTTGCGTATCGCGTCATCACGCCTCCCACGTAATCACTTGAACTGACTGTGAACGCAGTACGTAGAAAACAAGGAAGAGCCCCAAAGAGCGCTGAAGAAAACATTCATTACACAATTGAGAAGGCAGCGAAACAATAAGAAGCAAGCGAGTGACGCATAAATTAAGTTCATAGACCTACAAAAGGTTGCCATTGATTTCAGGCAAGATTGCTTTTCTCCTGTACAACTATACGTTGCATTCTCAACAGTAAGCTTGCACGGCTTGGTCATATTACAACCGGAGTGCTGAACTGACAACATGGTATACAAAGAAAACTATAACAATCGTAATAAACGAACAATAAAACAGCGGAGAAGCCATGGATTAAATAAAAAGGCTGCTTCCTTGGCGAAGCAAGGAAAAAGGATGGCCTTATATGGCGTTCTTTTATAAAACAGCGGAGAAGCTGTGTAAAGGCTGCTTGACAAAAAAACAGCGGAGCGCCTTATATGAGCAGGCAGTCAGCTAAAGAAGGGAATCAATAAATAACTATAATCGTAATAAACGAACAAAAAATAGCGGAGAATCTGCAGATTACATAAAGGAAATGGGTACCTGAACAGAAAATTGAGTCTCAAATAGCTACACAATAACTATAACAATCGTAATAAACGAACAATAAAACAATACAGAACCGCTAAGCAAGGAGAAAGGACGGCCTTCTATGGCGTTCGTTCATAAAACAGCGGAGAAGCTGTGTAAAGGCAGCTTCACAAAAAAACAGATCCTTAACAAATTGTTATTGGTATATTTTCCCTCAGTTTTAAAAGGTTTTCTAAAGGAGGCATGTCAGACGTCGTGGTACATTTTCTGATGCAGCTAGACGGAAACAACTTCGTGACGCTGCCGCCAAATACTCGCAGAAAAATCCACAAGTTAATAGACATGCTGTCACTAAATACTCTCAGGCAAATCCACAAGTTAATAGAGACGCTGCCGCTAAATATTCACACGCAGATCTACAAGTTATTAGAGCTTCTGTTTCTAGGTATGATCCCAATAATAAAAAGCGGCTCAAACGAAAACAACAGGTTTGGCTCAAAAAAGCCAATTGTGGATTTGCGTACAGCCAACGAAACTTTGTAACGGCACGAGACTTCAGGTCACGTGTCTGCAAAAGAACCTAATTAAGGCCACTATTTTTACTGGCAGTGGCTCAGGGGAAGAGAGTTTTTATTCCTCGCATCCCCATTATACCCTCTGATCTCCCATTTCAATTCAAGCGCCTCCAGTTTCCACTAAGGCTCTGCTTCGCAATGACAATTAAGTCTCAGGGACAAACCCTACAAAAGGTTGGCATTGATTTGAGGCAAGATTGCTTTTCACATGGCCAACTGTATGTTGCATGCTCAAGAGTAAGCTCAGCGCACATCTTGGTCATATTACAACCGGGGGGCCGAACTGACAACATGGTATACAAAGAGATCCTTAACAAATAATTATTTGTATATTTTCCCTCAGTTTAAAAATGTTTACTTTTCTTCTTAATAACAATTTTAAGGCAGTACTTCGCCGCTGCGTAGCGCGGGCATTTTGCTAGTACTGTATATGATAAGTGTTGCTTTTTATACTGACCATATAATGTCCTAAATCTGAGAAAGTTCTGGCTCTTTTGTTTGTGCGTCCAACACCCAAACAGCACACTGCAATATATTAGTCTCACTAAAATACACTTCCTTTCTACTTTTTACATGAGTAATATCTCACTATTCTGCCCAGTACTTGTGTTATTAAAGGTGCCAGTATAGGAAGCCTTATTTTTACAGATACTCTGTATATATGTTTTCATCATACATATGACCACAGTCCGCAGGTTGAAGGTGGACCTGCAAAGAAGAGTTCCATAACCTGTTTTACCTCGGTCTGTCAGAGGTTCTTTGGTTATTTCTAATACTTTATTTGATATAGCTGTCCAAATTTGATATGGAGGTTGGGAGGATGGCCTGGGGTTTAGGTGATAAAAATATTTTTTTAATTTTCCAGATAGTTTTCATTCTTTTCATTCTTAAATTGGCTAAACATTAAAATGGTGTTTTTTTAATAACATCCATATTAGACAATATACAAAATCTACAAAATGGTCTGAACAGAGACAATAGTTTTATGACCAGATATGTGACTGATTGACCAGCTGACTACATCAGTGGCTTATCTTACAGACAATGCACTTCAAAAAAACCTTACAGGACTTTCTCTACAGTAGTGATGGTTATCTTATCTCTACATTTTATTAGTTCATTGTTCTCTTCTTTCAGGGTTAATTCATCTCGGGTGTATTCATTTTACTAACATTTGAACAAAAAGGTTGTTACGGTGAAAGAAAAAAATCACTTTGCTGTCCCAATATAAGCTAGAGTATTTTTCAGTTTCTTTGTTACACCTTGCCTGATGAAGGGGCCTTAGCTGCCTCGAAAGTTTGCATTTGTAATCTATTTAGTTAGCCAATAAAAGGTGTCATTTCACCCTACTTTTTCCTGTATTAGACAATGTGTGTTATATCCTTTTTTGATTTGTACCTGACACCATAACACTTTTTATAGATTATAATTTAAAGATTTTTTTTTTTTACTGAATTAATAAGCAGTAAACAAAAATAAAGAGACAAGAGTAATGATGTATTTGATCAAGTGTATTTTGTAGAATGTAACTGCCAGTATTTACTGTTTTGTTTTAGTTTTTTTTTTCAAAATATTTTATTCTTCAAAAGTATAGTTTATAAATTTAGTTTATCGATGTTTTTTGTTCTCATTTTAAAATTTCTTATTTGTAAATGTCTATAGTGCTATGATATCATTGTACCACACTGTTTAACATCAACGTAAATGTGTGTTTGTAGCTAAAGAAAAAACCATTTGTTCTCAAATAGCTTAGCAGCACAGGGACTCGTGCTCCTTGGTTTGACTTCTGCGCATGGTCGTTGTCTGTTTGGAGTTTGCATGTTTGGCTTTTAATGTGTGTGGGTTTGTTTTTTTTCCCTTTCTCATTTTCCTCCAATGCCCCAAAAGACCTATGTATTAGGTTAATTGGCAAAATTAATTAATAAAGTATCTATATCTAATCTATCTGTCTATCTAAATTGGCCTAATGACGGTATGGGTGTTTGTGTAACTGCCCCGTGTTTCTGCCTTACATCTGATCCTGCTATGATTGACTCCGAATCAGATTATCTGAGTCTGAGAAAGTTCTGTTCTGTTTATTTCTAGGTAATTGATGCTTTATCCACTGATGAGATGATGGTGCATATGAAGGGCACGGAGTAAACACAAACTTAATTTTTTCAGCAAAACAGCAACTATTTAAACCTTATTGCTAATTGTTAAATATATTACAATTTTACACGTGAACCATTCTCAGAACAAAAATTCTGCATATTGTAAATGCACACTATAGAATTTTGTATCATTTTCCACAAAAATAACTTGAGATTTTTATATGTGACATGTGACATAGTATGGCTTTTATAGTGTATGTATTATTATTTAAAATTATTCTAAGATCTTGCATCATAGTGCATTCACAGATTTATTTTTTCTCTATTTTTAAAATAATAATAAAGTTAGCTTAAAAAAAAAAAAAAAATGTTGCATCCTTTATTGCGATTCTAAAGAGATATTAGTGGAGCTGCTACCTTTATATGTCACTTAATTAACTGAATGGAACCTACTTTATGTGCAGTTTAAGTTTCACTTCAGTTCAGGTTAAACCTCTGGAAAGCCCCACAGATAAAAAAAAAAAAACAACATAAGGTCAAGAGGAGGAAATATCATAATTTACTAAGAACTGAATATAGTCAAAAGCAGACTGAATTCCATTGTACAGAAATTGTGAAAATAAAATCTGTAGAACTGGGCATCCTCTAAAACTTAGCATAGTTGGGTTAATAATCACCAAGGGGACTGTTACAGATTTCCAGACTAACAAAGCACTCGGTTATCAATAAATCTAATCTATGGGAGAGTGTTAAATTAAGGCATTATGTAAAAATGATTACATCCAGCTTTTACTATACAAGCAAAGTGGTGGCACAAACATGGCTTTGACAAGGCATAGTAAGTCACGGCCTGCAAGACAAAATGGACTGAACAAAGCACACTAAACTACTAAAAGAAAGCCTTTTGTTGTCTAATAGAAATCTGGAAATGGAAAGGAAAATAATTTTACAGCAGGACATTGACCAAAAATATACAGCCAAAGCTATAAGGTTGTTATACTGATGTTGCAAATAAAACTCTGCAAAAATTAAAGCCAGCAAAGAGAGATCCTATAAAACCTATAGCTGTAATTTTGTGAACGTATTAAATATTGATAGTGTAAAGGTAAATGTTTAAGCAGTCTTTTGTTTCCTATGTATAATTATTATGTTATGCACTAATTAACTTCTTTTTGTGTAGATTATTCAAGTATATATCATAATACGATGAATTGTGGAGGTCCTAGTATAGTTTATACTTGTTGTAATCACTATATTATTAGCATGTGGTGTAAATTCCTTAAGTGTTTACACTAAATACGCTAACTTAGTGACTAAAGTTGGGCCTAGACAGTGTTGTGTACATTCCAAGTAAAAAATGTCTTTCACTTTTGTTCCTGTTGGAACTAGAAATGCTGGTGGGTTTTTTGTTGCTCGACATGCCTGGGCAAAATGTCTAATTTATATCATCTCTCCAAGAGTGACCTTAAATTTCCCCTAAGCTCCTCTTTATAAATGACCTTCATAGGGACCTACAATTATTGTATGTTGAATGTTATACAAAAAAAAGGACATGCTTTGCAGCCTCCGAAGTTCTTATATCCCCTATGACAGGGGTAGGCAATGTCGGTCCTGGAGAGCCACAGTGGCTGTGGGTTTTCATTCCAACCCAAATGCTTAATTAGAAACCAATCCTTGCCAGTCTCGCACCTCATTTGATGTTATAGCTTGTTAGTCTGCAATGTTAGTTTCTTGTATCATAGATTTTTTTCCTTTCCAAGGATATCATCTAAATGATTTGAAGTCTAAAACATATAATTTACAGTCTGTCAAATTGTTCTGTTAAGTGTTTTATTAAACCAAATAGTGCATGATGAATCCACACAGGTGTGAATGGAAACAAGTTAGACAGAGAACTGCTGGTTCCTTTGTCATTTGCATCTTATTGCTTATAAGGAGCCATTAAAAACAGCAAATGCAGCTGTTTAAGACTGAAATAAGCAA
The DNA here is from genome assembly GCF_900747795.2 of Erpetoichthys calabaricus. NCBI lineage: Eukaryota > Metazoa > Chordata > Cladistia > Polypteriformes > Polypteridae > Erpetoichthys > Erpetoichthys calabaricus. The sequence goes on along the minus strand of NC_041409.2, from coordinate 30,933,489 downwards.
TTAAGTGTGGGGAACCTTAACAAGCAAGACCACTAAAATGAAGCATCAAAAAGTCACTTCAGCAATAAGTGTTTTGTCAGCAATAGTTGACCTCTCATTAAGAAACAGGGTTGGTACGAAAACCTGCAGCCACTGCGAACCTCTAGGACCGACGTTACCTACCCCTGCCATATGACGTTGCATCCTTCATTCACATGCGATTACCAGGGAGCAAGGAAGACTGTGACAATATATTCAAGTTTTAATTGCTTCTTGTGTCCAGTACATTTTAAGTACTACTTATATTTGTCCACTTAAAGAGCTAAGTGAAAATGTATATACACAAAATCTAGAAATAAAAATCCACCCTTTCAGAATCTTCTTATTGTTTTCAGGCCATTGGGAGACAAAACTATCCTTGCAATACCAGATATAAGGGATTAACCTTAAGTTAGACAGTGATGTATCATGGAGTGATCTCACACCTACACTGATACTCGCTCAAATTAGAACACTTTAGAGTTGTAAATTAAACTAACATGCATATAAGGCAGTACACCAGGGAACCCAGAGAAATTCTGTAAGTAAATGGGAACAATGTGCAAACTCCAAGCAGGCCCACTAGAAATTGTACCTGGGACTGTGAGCTAGGAGTGCTACCGAGTCACCACAGTCATATGTTAATATATAAAAGAAGTTTGTATGTTCGTATAATGAAGCTTACATTAATATGACATTTGTGTTTTGTAAGCATTACCTAATTATCCTGATCCAGTTACTGTCATGTTGTTCTAAATACAGTAGAGTCTCGCTTATCCAACCTTCGCTTATCCAACATTCTGTATTATCCGACGTCCCACCGCAAAAAAAAAAACGCATCAATCGGCAACAAGAACTGCAAGTTGCGAGCGTGAATGTAGTCTATTTTTTGTTGCTAAGTTCATTTTTTCAGTTAAATTTTTCTGTTGTTTTGTTGTAAAACATGATTACAGTGGATTATGTGGCTGGCCCTCTCTGGCGTGCGTGTCTCTCACGCGCGTGTGTGTGTTTGTGCATGTGCGCGTGTGCATCTCTCTCGTGCACGTACGTCTCTCTCTCTCTCGTGCATGCGTGTGTGTGAGTGTGTGTGTGCGTGCGTCTCTCTCTCTTGTGCGTGCGTGTGTCTCTCTCGCGTGTGTCTCTCTTTCTCTCGCACGTGTGCATGTGTCTCTCTCGCGTGTGTGTGTGCGCATGTCTCGCTCTCTCTCTCTCTCTTACGCGTGCATTTGTCTGTCTGTGTCTCTCTCTCGCGCTCTCTCTCTAACGCTGCACAGGGAATGCACACGGAGAGACCGAACATGTGCGGAAATCATCAGCCCACACAAACCGAAAGGAAAACTGGCTTGTTCCTATACCTAGTGTGTGGTCGTGCACAGAGGCAAAAGTTTGGCGAACTTTTTGGTCATAACCCGATTTGTACGTATTCAAAGATGTTCGTGAACTGAGGTTCCACTGTATTAGGCTCGTAATGTGTAAAATTATAACATAGTTTGACGTTTCATAGGCTTTTTCTTAACACCTCCCATTATCTGACATTTTCGCTTATCCGACGTTCTGCCAGCCTGTTTATGTCGGATAAGCGAGACTCTACTGTAATTAATTTTCTTCCATTGCTGTAAAATGTGTCCTGCCAGACCATTGTTGTTCTGAAAAAGTAACTTTCCTTTTCCCTGCTTTAATATTTTTCATGCATGTAAATACAGTGCCTGGCAAAAAAAAAAGTCGCCACCTGGATTTAACTAAGCAAATAGGTACGAGCCTCCTATTGGATAATTACTGCATGGGCAATTATCTTTCAGCTGGCAACAAGTTATTTAACCCCAACTGGTGCAATGAGTTGCTTCTCTTTTCTTAAACAACCATGTCGAAAGACACATCTCGTGGTCATGGAAAAGATGTTAGTCTGTTTGAGAAAGGTCAAATCTTTGGCATGCATCAAGCAGAGAAAACATCTAAGGAGATTGCAGAAACTACTAAAATTGGGTTAAGAACTGTCCAACGCATTATTAAAAACTGGAAGGATAGTGGGGACCCATCGTCTTCGAGGAAGAAATGTGGCCGGAAAAAAAATCCAGAATGATCGTGATCAGCTATCACTTAAACGTTTGGTGAAATCAAATTGAAGAAAAACAACAGTAGAACTCAGGTCTATGTTTAATAGTGAAAGTAAGAGCATTTCCACACGCACAATGCAAAGGGAACTCAAGGGATTGGGACTGAACAGCTGTGTAGCCGTAAGAAAACCACTAATCAGTGAGGCAAACCGGAAAAAAAGGCTTCAGTTTGCTAGGGAGCATAAAGATTGGACTCTGGAGCAATGGAAGAAGGTCATGTGGTCTGATGAGTCCAGATTTACCCAGTTCCACAGTGATGGGCGCATCAGGGTAAAAAGAGAGGCAGATGAAGTGATGCACCTATCATGCAAGATCTTGGTGAAAAATTAATGCAACACTGGATGGAACTAAATCTTGTGACATTGCAGAAGCTTATCGAAACAATGCCACAGCGAATGCGTGCTGTAATCAAAGCTAAAGGCGGTCCAACGAAATATTAAAGTGTGTGATCTTTTTTTTTGGTGGCGACTTTTTTTTTGGCCAGGCAGTGTATATTACAAAAGGATAAATAGTATGTCGAACCACAATGACCAAGGCATGAAGAGCATGAAACATGAGATGATATGACAGGAATCATATTATTACATATTACATACCTTGTAACTATGGTCACTCTCTGTTAAAATTTAGTTTATGTATGTTAAAAATGTTGTGTGTGCAGTTTTTCATTAAAAGTTATTTTACCTTGAAAATATATTTGGTGTTAGTGTTTACTGTATGTCAGGGTTTTTTTATCTACTCCATATTTTTTAGTACATGTCTATAGAGGCAGGAATTTTTGTTTATTTAGCAATAGGTAACCCTCTCCTAAAAACTCCAACTGGAGTGTCAGGTGAATGGTATTACATTCTTCAAATTCTCCAAAGGATTGTACTTGTTTTGTGTACGTTTAGAGACAAATATTTTAATATATGAACATCTGGGACCAAAGAGATCAGTTACAGTGTATTTGAAGAGGATGTATGGTTTTCAAATTTTTTGTCATGTCAGCCAGTTTAATTGAAATTGCCTAACTCTTTGGCTTATATTTATCACATACAATGTGAACTGCTGTATACACTTCTTCAGACAGCTTTACATTTCATTTTATTTTATGACTTTTTAAAGAATTTTTATAGGTAGAAATATATTAATTTATGTCTTTTTGCCTTAAGCTTAAAGTCAGAAGCCATGACACAGCATGTGGAAGAGGAGTTTGGACAAAGCCTGGAAAATGCAAAAGCCTGGATGCAAGCCGTCCAAGAGAGGTTGAGAGTTAATGACAATACACGTGGTCCAAAAGAACAGCTAGAAGCTAGGCTAAGACAAACAAAGGTAACACATTAACCTAAAGAAGGAGGGTGTTCATTCTGTTAGGTTACTCAATTAAGTATTTTATCTGTGTTGCTTCTTTTTTTGTATTGCATTCGGTGTATATTTTAGTCAGATGCATTTTATTATTGTAAGTCAAGTAAAATACATCATGACATAACTAATAATGAAACCTGATATTTCCTTTTTTGCATGAAATATTTTTTGTTATTTTGTGTCATCTCATCCCCTGGGTTATGTATTACCTGAAAATGTGAATTAGCTTAATTGACCACACAGCAATGGAAAAGAAGCAGAAATGTTAGAAAAGCAGGAACTGGCCTTTTGATCGGGTATAAGAAGGGATGCATCGATAACTGATTTTTTTCTCAGTGTTACATGTACCAGTTCCTGTACTGATATATCAGTATTTTGTACCTATGAGTTAAATGAGCACAGACTACTTAAATATATATTTTTTAACATTTTAACCTTTTGCGAATTACCTTAAGAAACAAATTACCTGAACGTCACATACACTATTTCGGAGTGTTTCAAGTGAAACTATAGCCTGGTATATCAGACTGATGGATTTTGAGTAAATGGTTTACTTTGTAAAATAATACCTTTTAATTTTTTTCTTACTCCTATCAACACGGTAATATCAATGAGCAGTATACAAAGGTGTAGGATGTACTAAAAAATGTACTCAATTACATAGAATATACTCGGGTTAAAGTAAAAAAGTAAGCTTGGAAAAAATTACTCAAGTAAAAGTACAATTTACTTACTTTAGGGGAAAAAAAATAAATTAGAAAAGATATCCTCTAATACCCATGGTGTGCATTGGAAAGTATTTATATTCACCAAAAGACATATCATATATATATTGTCACAGGAGGCTGGGGGGTCAGACCCAGCCGGGACACCTGGAAAGACCGGGAGGCGGTCTATACGTCCCCCGGGCCACGAGGGGGCAACCGCCCTGGATGTTGAGGGGACCACAGGGAAGGAGCAACGAGGCTCAAACCTTGGGCGCCCCAGACGTTGTGGAGCACAGGAGATCGACACTTCTGCCACTATATATATATATATAAAATATAAAATATATATATAAAATATATATAAATATATATATAAAAAAAAAAATATAAATATATATATATAAAATATATATATAAAACATATATATATATATATATATATATATATATATATATATATATACACACAGGTCCATAAATATTTGGACAGAGACAACTTTTTTCTAATTTTGGTTCTGTACATCACCACAATGAATCTGAAATGAAACAACTCCGATGCAGTTGAAGTGCAGACTTTCAGCTTTAATTGAGTGGGGTAAACAAAACGATTGCATAAAAATGTGAGGCAACTAAAGCATTTTTTGAACACAATCCCTTCATTTCGGGGGCACAAAAGTAATTGGACAATTGACTCAAAGGCTATTTCATGGGCAGGTGTGGGCAAGTCCGTCATTATCCTTATCAATTACGCAGATAAAAGGCCTGGAGTTGATTTGAGGTGTGGTGCTTGCGTGTGGAAGATTTTGCTGTGAACAGACAACGTGGTCAAAGGAGCTCTCCATGCAGGTGAAAGAAGCTATCCTTAAGCTGCGAAAACAGAAAAAACCCATCTGAGAAATTGCTTCAATATTACGAGTGGCAAAATCTACAGTTTGGTACATCCTGAGAAAGAAAGGAAGCACTAGTGAACTCAGCAACGCAAAAAGACCTGGACGTCCACGGAAGACAACAGTGGTGGATGATCGCAGAATCATTTCCTTGGTGAAGAGAAACCCCTTCACAACAGCCAACCAAGTGAACAACACTCTCCAGGGGGTCGGCGTATCGATATCCAACTCTACCATAAAGAGAAGACTGCATGAAAGTAAATACAGAGGGTGCACTGCAAGGTGCAAGCCACTCATAAGCCTCAAGATTAGAAAGGCTAGATTGGACTTTGCTAAAGAACATCTACAAAAGCCAGCACAGTTCTGGAAAAACATTCTTTGGACAGATGAGACCAAGATCAACCTCTACTAGAATGATGGCAAGAAAAAAGTATGGAGAAGGCGTGGAGCAGCTCATTATCCAAAACATAACACATCATCTGTAAAACACAGTGGAGGCAGTGTGATGGCTTGGGTGTGCATGGCTGCCAGTGGCACTGGGACACTAGTGTTTATGGATGATGTGACACAGGACAGAAGCAGCCGAATGAATTCTGAGGTGTTCAAAGACATACAGTCTGCTCAAATCCAGCTAAATGCAGCAGTCAAATTGATTTGGCTAGGTTTCATGATACAGATGGACAATGACCCAAAACATACAGCCAAAGCAACCCAGGAGTTTATTAAAGCAAAGAAGTGGACAATTCTTGAATGGCCAAGTCAGTCACCTGATCTTAACCCAATTGAGCAGGCATTTCACTTGTTGAAGACTAAACTTCAGACAGAAAGGCCCACAAACAAACAGCAACTGAAAGCCGCTGCAGTAAAGGCCTGGCAGAGCATTAAAAAGGAGGAAACCCAACATCTGGTGATGTCCAGGAGTTCAAGACTTCAGGCTGTTATTGCCAGCAAAGGGTTTTCAACCAAGTATTAGAAGTGAACATTTTATTTCCAGTTATATAATTTGTCCAATTACTTTTGAGCCCCTGAAATGAAGGGATTGTGTTCAAAAAATGCTTTAGTTGCCTCACATTTTTATGCAATCATTTTGTTCACCCCACTGAATTAAAGCTGGAAGTCTGCACTTCAACTGCATCTGAGTTGTTTCATTTAAAATTCATTGTGGTAATGTACAGAACCGAAATTAGAAAAAAGTTGTCTCTGTCGAAATATTTATGGACCTAACTGTGTGTATATATGTGTGTATATATACACACATACTTAGAAACAGAACTTTGTACTGAACTTTATATTGCAATTACATTTCAAATAACTTTAGTCTGTACATGTGTATGAAATGAAGAAGAGGTCTTTGTAAGAAAATCTAAACAAAGCACATAGCAGCCTTATGGATTTGAGCTTGCAATTATTATTGTTCAAAATAAGCCTATCATTAATAGCAAAGCATGTTGTACTCCCCTCCACTGGAATGAGATTATAAGTGATGGAAGCAGATTTCATATTTTTATTACAAGAAGTTCACAGATGGCGCAGCTCTACTGCATCATAGTAAGGAGGTTATGGTTTCGTGTCCCGGGTCCTCGCTGTGAGAAAAGTGCCATATAAATGTAATGAATAATAATAATATGAATGTAATAGGGCTGCTCTGTCTTTTATTCAGATTTTGTTTAAAAATAGTTTTCATGTTCATAAACTCAGTAGAAAACCTCTCAGTTTTTCTACTAAGTGTGTCATTGTTTTCTTGCAGCTTTCTACTAGATTTCAACATATGCAAACATTGTTTTTTCAAGCCAAAATCCAAATAAACAGCACAGCAGTTGCAGTGGTTATAAAGTGGAATTATTATTGTGTATTTATAGCAAACTAGGTTCATCAACTGCAAAGTACCTCATACTTATAATAATTAATCAAAACAATCTGAAATATTAGCTGACAGTGTAGTTCGCAGTTATCATTACAAAGTTAAATTTAAGACAGCACAAACTTCAGTGGAATGAAAAGCTTGCATTTTTGCACATAAAGTTCAGTAGCAAACTAAATGCTTTTGAACAAATTGGATGTTGGTACTGTCTGCATAGAAACAGCATACAGTGATCCCTCGCTATATCGCGCTTCGCCTTTCGCGGCTTCACTCCATCGCGGATTTTATATGTAAGCATATTTAAATATATATCGCGGATTTTTCGCTGCTTCGCGGGTTTCTGCGGACAATGGGTCTTTTAATTTCTGGTACATGCTTCCTCAGTTGGTTTGCCCAGTTGATTTCATACAAGGGACGCTATTGGCAGATGGCTGAGAAGCTACCCAACTTACTTTCTCTCTCTCTCTCTCTCTCTCTCTCTCTCTCTCTCTCTCTTGCGCTGACGTAGGGGGGTGTGAGCAGGGGGGCTGTGTGCAGCTGCTTCCTGAAGGACATGCTGCACGGAGCTTCGCATACTTAAAAGCTCAAAGGGCACGTATTGATTTTTGACTTTGTTTTTCTGTGGCTCTCTCTCTCTCTCTCTCTCTCTTCCTGCTCCTGACAGAGGGGGTGTGAGCTGCCGCCTTCAACAGCTTTTTAACCGGCGGTGCTTCGCATACTTAAAAGCCAAAAAGCCCTATTGATTTTTTTTTTGACTGCTTGCTTTGCACTCCTTTGAAAAGGAAGATATGTTTGCATTCTTTTAATTGTGAGACAGAACTGTCATCTCTGTCTTGTCATGGAGCACAGTTTAAACTTGAAAAAGAGACAACTGTTTGTTTGCAGTGTTTGAATAACGTTCCTGTCTCTCTACAACCTCCTGTGTTTCTGCGCAAATCTGTGACCCAAGCATGACATTCTAAAAATAACCATATAAACATATGGTTTCTACTTCGCGGATTTTCCTATTTCGCGGGTGGCTCTGGAACGCAACCCCCGCGATGGAGGAGGGATTACTGTATATGTAAAAGCAAATTTAAAAAACTAAAGTAACTATTAATGTGTTATCTCTAAATAGTAATGCAAGATACCAATGAGCAAGCTAAAGTAAAAATTCTTGGGATTATGCCACACACCATGTTGAAAAAGGGAAAAAACATGTAAGCGGGTGTTGCAGCACTTACCAGTAGATAACAGAACTGCTTACGAGAGCCACAAGAAGCCAGGTCCTTTCCCAGCAGCATCAGACATAAGACAGCAGCACTCTCTGAATGAGACAATAGTCCATTAAAAGGCAAAAATCAGAATTTATTCACACCAAGCTACTTTAAAGACACAAATTAAAGTAATGCATACGTCATTGGGAGGTGAAAAAGTGTTATCCAGCACAGACATATAGAGAAAGTGTGCTTCTTCAGCACAATGCAGTAGTAACAAGGCCAGGATTCAAACCTAAGCCCCTAGGTAAGTGTATCAGCAGGACTAACCACTGTGCCACTATGCTGTTCATTAAAACATAAAAATCTATTAATAATTAGGGAAATGCTAATGCCAAATGCTGTATGTAGCATAGTTCTGTTTAAGTAATTATTAATTTTTCTTGTTGCCTAAGGTAACAGTCAATCTTTTTTAATCATTTGTAGGAAATCTATGAGTCAGAAATTGAGGGAATGATGAAGATGGAGATTGTGTACAAGGCAGGAAAAGAACTCCAGGAGATCGGCAATGAAGACAAACGGCATGAGACCATCTGCAAGCTGAAGAACATCAAAGAGCATTGGGAAGAAACAAGAACATACATAATTCACTGTCACAGGTGTGAGAAACTGCGTATGTAATGTGGTACTATTACTCCTGTTTATATTGCTTTAAATGGAATTACATCAATTTTTATGATACTTATTCTTTATTAACTAAGGCATATCCTTGCAGTTAAAGTTAAATAAAGATCATGCTGATATTATAGAATAAATGCTACTAACCTCTGTTTTCCTTTGGGCCTTGCAGTCGCATTGAGTGGGTCTGGCTTCACTGGAATGAGTATCTGAAAGCCTATGAAGAATTTAGTTTATGGCTAGCAAAGATGAATCTGGAGTTGGAGCCCAACCTACAGCTCCAATTGGGCTTGAAAGAGAAATGCTGGCAGCTGGACCACCATCACATTTTGCTGAAAGTTATCCATAACCACAGTGATGTTCTTAACAGGCTGCTAGATGAAGCAGCTTGTCTCCACAGTATTACTGAAGACGCCAGTATGAACGATGAAGTGCAGAAGAAACTTGAGGCCAGTTATGAAGATATTAACAGTAAAGCTCAGGTCTGCAATCCCTGTTTATTCACAAACCTGTCATAAAGTTAAAAGAGATGCTTAGTTGTCTGTCAGAACTTTAAAGTCTTACATTTTTGTCCTTGATAGATATTACTGTGAAATGGGGTTAAGCCTCAGCACCAAATGAGATCCATAATTTCTTATGTGTCAGTTCACATGATATTTTGATGTTTTGTTTTTTTTTTTTTCCTGTCAGTCAATCAGTATACAGCAACTTGTATGGCTTTTCACAGAGAGTACTTAAGCAAGTTTAAAGAGCCAATAAATCAGAATCAGACATTTAAACTCAGTTGTAGATTGTGTTAAATAATAAGTACTGAATTTTGTTTCAGGAAAGAGTATTATTACTTCAAAAAATTGTAGAAGAACACAAAAGTTACCAGCAGAGAGTTGAAAAGTTCCAAAACTGGATATTGTCAAAAGCTGATGAGGTGAACAAGTGCTTTGAAATGAAAGGCAGGATGGATGAGAAGTTAATGAGACTGCAGGTATTGGAATGCAGAGCAGACATTACCGATTAGGCCAAATGTAAGGCGTATCATGGCTCATGTAGTGGTTCATGTGACCTTTATTCTTTGTTGTATTTTAATTTTTAAAGCATGTACTTGGGAGTATCAACAATGAAGAGAAGACACTGCAGGATATTGAAAGAATGGCGGCTGCCGTAAAAGAGAATACCTCTCCATTGGGGGCAGAGAGGATCAGCAAACGACTGGAGGAGTTGAGAATTTCCTGGGAAGAACTGAGACGCCTCTGCAAGATAGAGAAAGGAAGACTTGAGGCTGTCGTGCAGTGTGAATCAGAAAATACAAAAAAAGTTTCTAAGCTGAAGCTGGACACCGCAGCATTCAGAAAAAGAGTCCAGAAGTTAAATGATGGTTTACAGGTTTCTGATCAGGAAAGAACACAAGAAGAAATGATAATTTTGTTACAGAAAATGCTGGTAGGTTTGCACTGATTTTTGCTTTTTATCCTGTTGTAATTAATCAGTAAGTCAATCCTCTTTTATGAAGTCGGACCATTACATGGCCGTTTACCAAGTGAACAAGTGTATACTACGAAGTAGTAGGTAAAATGCAAGGTCCTGTAACAGTATGAGTCGGTGGTATTGCAGAATCAGAATCTGTTTTCTTGCTTATTGATGTGACAAGAGGCACACTTACCAACCACCTTTCTTCTTATATCATTTGTGATGTTAGACTAAGGTTCCATTTTAAGGCAATTTCACTTTTAACTATTTTTGTTTTCCTCAAACATGCATTCAGACATTTTATAAATCCTTTGAACTTCTTTGTCAAAGTAATGATTTGGGAGGCAAAGGTTTTCCTGGCATCATCAGCTTCAAGTGAGGAGTTATTTGTGGATTACAGAAAATTCTACATAGACACTGAGAAAATATAAAAATTCTGCACAGACATTAGGCACCAGATCCAGTTTCACAGATTTGTAAGGCAACAGCATCATCCACCTTGCCACATGTAAAATTAGAAATCACTGTTTGGAATGTGATCCTATCAGCGATGGTTTCTGCTACGCCTGTGATGTTACTGAGTGAAACAATCGGAGTGTACATTTTTCATTTCCTGTAGAGAAGCAAGCAGGTTTTGATATGGATGGATAAAATATCAAGGACGTTTGATGAATTCAAGTGCTAGACTTCAAAATCTGAAGTGAGCAGTGTCTTTGTGTGCATGACAGGTAGTACGATCATAAATACAGGATTCCTTTCAGGATAAACTAATTCAAATATCTCTTCATTTTACTACTAGTGGGAATATACAGTAGATATTATATTGCATCTGACCCCTGATTTTTCACATGTTAGGTTATGTTACATAATGGAGTATGTGAGCAAGGTAGGTAATACAGTGAATAGTACGAGTAAAATGTTTTATGCATATATATGTGCTCTCCTTTTTGTTCACGTTTGAGTTATATGTAGTTAGCTGAACTTGCAGAATTGAAAACCAAAGCTATTAACAATTTAAATATCCTGCATTATTGTCTAAAATCAGACTAGTAACCATAATATTTTGTAAACATAGATATCATTCTATGCTAAACCTGTTGAACATACACAAGTCATCACTCCAGTTATGTAGGGCGAAAACTCTCATATTCTGAGATGGTCATGCGTATAGTATTTGCTTCTATATTTTCTACTGCATTTGATTGTCGTATTAATGTTTTTATATCTCTTTAAATTATTTTGTATCAATATGTTTTTTCCAGCAAATAAGGGGTAATATTGCAGATGAAGAATCCACTGCTGAAAGGCTTAAGGCTCAGCTGAAGGAGGTTTTCCAGTTTTCCCAGGATGTACAGGTCCAATCTGACGTTCTAGCTGCAGTAAAAGAATATCAGAGGTTATTTACCTTTCAATTAACATTTCACATATGTGAACATTTATTTATATATTATTTTATCTAGAGGTTCACTTCTCAGTATGATCTTAATAAATAACAAGAACTGTTGAACTTTTACACAATGCTGGAATGATTAAACAGAATAAGAGGATATGTGCGGGATAAAAAAAACATATCTTTATAAATATAAATTGCAATATGTGATTAAACTATTTTTATGATTACTATTCATTTCAGGACAGTGTATTCAATGTTATTTTTATAAAGACACTTGCAACTGATAGAGCTCACTGTATAGAATCAATGTTTCAAAGAGACTCTTGCAGTTAAAAATAGTGATATTGTAAACTAACAATAAAAACATAAGTAATATTATCCAAAATTAAATCTTGCATAATCCTTTCATAATAATGTGTAACTCTTCATCCATCCATCCATCCATCCATTTTCTGAATCCGAACACAGGGTCATGGGGGTCTGCTGGAGCCAATCCCAGCCAACACAGGGCACAAGGGCAGGAAACACACCCCCAGGCAGGGTGCCAGCCCACCGCAGGGCACACACACCAAGCACACACTAGGGACTCACACGGTAAGTCTTCATATTTCCTTTAATTATATCTTAATACATAATTCGCCAGTCTCCTCACTCACTCAATCACGTCCGTCCGAAGCCGAATGCGCAGTCGCCTTCTGCTCACGTCACCTTCTGCGCATGTCCGAAGCCGAATGTGCAGTCGCCTTCTGTGCAGCTGCCCGAAAAACCTTACGAGACCGACATCGCGGCAGGCGGGCGGATTTACGGCCGCGAAAATTCCAAAGAGAAAGGCGACTACGGCCACGAAAAATTCAAAGAGAAAGGCGCGACATCGACCCGATCGTCCAACCCCAACATAGGCGGAGGGCGGCGGATTTACAGCCGCAAAGATTCAAAGAGAAAGGCGACTTCAATTAAAGCTCTAGAGGCCTGAAAGGCGATTTCAACTACAGCTCAAAGCCTAATTCCGCATTCATTCAATACACCTATATCAGGTTTGTGGTGCTTATACTTATTATATATTATACTATTCCACTCGTGCCCGTTTCATCTTACGTTGTCGAAACGGGCTCTTTGTCTAGTTTTTATATAAATTTTCAAATGACTAGTTGATTCTTCTTGAATAATAATGCAGAGAAAAAGACAAAGTAAGAATAACTCTTTAATTGATTGAATGGTTCAGTTAAATCTAATGCTTAACTTTCTAAATTCAAAAAAATGATTATGGTATGCATTCTTATAATTCTGTTTCCTTTTCTTCTGTTCACTTTACTGACTTGTTGTGGGGGTTTGTGTTCATGCAGTGTGAAGCGCAGGGCATTTACACTCTATGCAGAAATGGAGACAAGTCTGTGGTGGCTTTTCCAGGTCCCTCTTCGTGATTTTTTACACTGGAAATCTGCAGTACTGACAACACTGTCTGTCCCTGAAGATCAGACATCATTCATTGAACATCTAAAGCAAGTTAAGGTACCAAGCAATATTCTTGTTTTTTTTTTTTTTTTTTTTTTTTTTTGATTTTCATGAATTAGATAGATAGAATAAGTTTGTACATAATAGGTACAGTATCCTATAAAAATCTTCCTGCCATAGTTTGCCAATATTTTACAAGGGAGTAGAGCATGAGTAGTTATATTTATTGATATGTTCAGAGTGTTGCACGAAATGTGTGTGCATCAAACAGGATATCTTTATTTTTGAGATCAGAATTCAGACAATTATGCTTCAGTAATGAATATTTGGTGCATTTAATGAATATATGGATGTGCATTTGTGTATATTAAAAGACTGCATGGTGAAATATCACTTGATACTGTACTCAAGATTATTCTATTTGGCCTTATCTTTATTGCTACTTTATGTGTTATTGCAGTTGGTGGTGTGCTGTGTTTTGTGCTGATTCCTCACAGTTGAAGACTTCTGGGTTCAAATCTAGGCCCAGACCTGTCTGTGTGCTTTGTATGCTTACTTGCCGTGTTTATGTGTGTATTCATCAGGTCACTTATATTTCCTCACACTTCCCAAAGTTGTGCTTGTTTCTCTATATTAATCTTGTATGAGTTATTACGGGTGTCTGTATGTGTATGTGCAAGCGTGTACCCTGTAGTGGACTGGCACCTTGTTCAGAGTTGATTCCAATCTCATGGACAGTGATGCCAGGATAGACTGTGGCTTTGGAAGTGGATGAATGGGTTATAAAATGGATGATTTGCACTATCAAATTCTACCTGTTCTAAATAATATTTTGCAATTTATTATTCTGTTCTCTAGCAAATTAATATTTTAAAGGTGTATAATGCAAGTCTGTCTCGGCATGGCTAAAATATTGCTGTTGTAAATGAAAATGTGTAAAGATGGTATGGTGTATCAGGTAATATGCTCAATACTAGATTAAAAAAGAAATGACTGTAGCGGTAATAAATCATTGTCAGTAAGTAATGTAGAGAAAACTAAACTGTGTTCTCTGTAATTGGTGAAAATAGCAGTCTGTTAAACCTGATGCTAATCATTTTGACAAATTTTCTGTTCTGTAGTTTTTAGTACAACAGAGCTTTCATCTTAAGGACAGGCTTAGGTTCCTTTCTGAGAAACAAGATTTGCTCAGCAGCATCTTTGATAAGAATGACGTTGAAAGCCTGAGGTTACACACTGACAGAACCTTAAAAGAGAGGGAAGAACTTCATGCTCGTCTCCTCCAGTGCAAAGACCATCTGGAGGTAAACATATTCCTAGATGGAAAAAAATGTTATCAGATTTAGTTATTTTTTAGTTTTGTTTCATCGTATTTTCTATAATGCTTCTCTGTGTGTCTCTGTTTCCATGTTAAGATTTTACTCTTTTTTTAATAGTTTTTAGAACTTTACGTTTTGTTCCTTTGTTTTTAATGTTGTTTGTTGACATGTAAAATGTTTGCTGTTTCTACTCAGATCTGATTGCATTCTGCATAGTATTTTGAATTATGTTTTTATGTCAAACTAATGGGTATCCTCTTATTTTTTTACTGTGTTTTGCTCAGCAAAGATATGAATTATCTGTAGCTTAATTGTGCCTGTAATTGTGTACCATTTTGCGAAGGTTTGTCTGATTATAAGCAAGCAACAGAAAGTTTTGCTAAGTTTCAGATAATGTGAAATGATATTTTTCCCTTTTGCAATGCACTAGACTTCAGCATCAAAAGCACAGGATTTCAAATTAATGTTCAAATCTATCCAGAAGAGCTTGTCTACTTTCAAGGACCGAATTGCATCCGAAGGGAATCTGCAACCAGATATACTGACCAAAAAGGCTCAGAAAGAGCGGCTTCAGGTAATTTTATTTTTAAATAGTCAGGTGTTTAATGTATACTTCAGACTCAGACATTAATTTTTGTTGGTTTTATTATTAATAATAATAATAATTCTTTACATTTATATAGTGCTTTTCTCACTACTCAAAGCGAACTCCACAAAGGGAGGACCCAGGACGGGAACCCATGATCTCCTTACTGCGAGGCAGCAGCGCTGCCACTGTGCCACCTGGAGCTTTGATTTATGAGTAATAATTCAAAGAGTCTATGTACCAACCTCACAAAGAAAAAAAATTATACTGCAGAGAACAGACTAAAATTTTAAGAATTTAATAGCCTTAATTTAATATTTATCTGTTTTCAAACCTTTTTTAAACCCAAAGCCAAACCTACCCTAGCACAGTAGTTACTGGTTTCAGGGACCCTGGCCTGCAGGTTTTTGTTCCAGTCAATTTAACAATCAATGTGTCATTTTACTTTTAATTGATCTTATTGTTTAATCAGTATTTAATAAGTGTTTAATTATTATTTTTCCTTCTCTTATTTTGCATTCATGAAAAAACAGTAGTGTGACATATATATTTATAAGAAATACTTCTATTGTTTGCTTAATTTCTTAATACTTAATTATGTCTTTTCATTTTCTTTTTAATTCACTTCTTCCTTGTATTCAGCTACTGAGAATTAATAACAACCTGAGCTGACACCAGTACACACAACATGGAATGCAAATGTGTAGCTTAGGTCCCTTTTACCCATAACAAAACTGAACATTAAAAAAGAATAAATTCTTACCCATCTACATACATAAATTCGTATTCATTCAGTAAATGTTTAGCATAATCAATCTATATTTTCTGACTTGATACAAAAGAAAAAACAAAAACTATGGAGCCAGCAACTTGGTTAAGCAGAAGCTTGTTGGAATGAAAACCTGCAGCATCAGGTGCCACCAGGACTGAACTTGAGAGCTGCTATTCAGACAACATTGCATACACTAGAAGAACCAGACCTAGACAGGATGCCAATATATCATACCAATGTCACCAGTTAAACAAATACATAAGCAATTGGGATGTGGGAGGAATACTGGAGTTCCCAGGCACCAGCACAAGTGGTTATACAAGAACATGTAAAATCCACACAGACAGTCCCAGTTCTCCTGGAGCTGTGAGACATCAGTGCTTATTATTGCATGCCGTCTCACCATTTATCTTTTATATAATATATAATATGCATATTTACATAAATTACACATCAACCTTTTCATTTGTCTTTGTAACTCTTCTTATTTAATAACTATGTTCTATAGCAGCACTAGACCTATAGAAATCATAACTCTATTATAGATTATATTTAATAAAGTAAATTTTGATGTGTTTTTTGGCTGATATTTTCTAATCAGATGCACTATAATTGATTTTTTGTTTCATACATTACTATCTGTATAGTAGCTTGCATACAGTATATCGTTTTGCAATGATATTTATTTTTTTCAACTCTTCATGGTTATTTATAGCAGTGTTGTATTATCCAAAATTACATTTAAAGCAAAATACCATTACAGTAAATGCAGCTAATAACCAATTAAATTTGCAAACTTATAAGTGTGTGCATGCGTGTTTATCATCTTGTTGCTGTGGCTAGTATGTTTTGCAGACTTTTAACAACAGTCCAAATTTGAAGTATCAGGCTTTCAGTAGACATGAATAAGTAACAAAAGTTATTTTATACTTTAATAATATTATTTCCCATAAGCTCCCTTCTACTAAACATGGTTATTCTGGGACAATAAGGAACTAAAGATTAAACTTAGAAAGGAGATCATCATCCTTCAAAAACTCTGCTGCTTATTTACTGTATTCACATTTTTGCTAATAATCCCTTGTTGCAGTTAAGGAATACTTTTGCACTTTGAGATTTACTGCTAATGTAAAGTGCCCCTATAAATAAAATGCATTATTATTACTTCTCACTAGTAAAGAAAGACAAATGCATATTTTGCATATAATTGTAACTGTACTGTATTTGTTAATATGTTCAGTGTTTTAGGCTTGTTAAGGTTATTGCACTATATAATTAGAATTGTAATTGTTTGTTAGTGTCAGGGTGGTGCAGTGATTAGCAGTGCTGCCTCACATATCCTGGACCCTGGATTCAAATTCTAGCCCCGTTGCTTTCTGTGTGTGGTTTGCACATTCCACCTACTGTATGTGAGTTTTTCTCTGAGTATTCTCTTTGTACTCTTCCTTGCATGTTAGGTTAATTCGTGGTAAAAATGTAATCCAGCCTGTCATCCAACTGCAGCCCAAGGTATTTATAGGTCTTGACCCACTCCACATCAACCCCTTCAATGGATACAGGTCTCAGTGGTGGTTTAGACTTCTGGTAGTCCACTACCATCTCATTGGTTTTGGAAGCGTTCAACAGAAGTTGGCTTGACTGACACCATCCCACAAAGTTATTCACCAGACCCCTGTAATAATAGTAGTCATAATAATATAGATTATAGTTTTAATATGGATTTTTTTTTTTATATTTCCTTAGCAGTCAACCTGCTTGATTTTTTTTTTTTCAGTGGTAATTTGAATACTCAAGTCAATTGCTAAGCTCATACTTATGACATAAATGTACATAAGAATTAGCAACAAACAAACAAATTAGACCAGATTGTCTGTCTGTTATGGTTAATTTGGTGACTGAAGCAGTGTGTTAACCAAAATGTATTGTATGTTTTCGGTTAAAGCATCATTGGAAACATTATTGCTTTTCTAAGTAAATTATGGTTGGCTCATTTAATGGTTGTAAAAGATGTAAAAAATCAAAACAGAAATTCCTCTTTTTCTAGGTGATCCACAAAGACTTAATAGACTTTGAGCCAAATATTCTCAAGATGCAAAGTTTTGTATCAGAATATCCATCCTACAAATATCAGTTTGCTCAACTTTTAGCCGAATGGAAGACTCTCAATAATAGTCTACAGGTAAAACTTTGGTTTTTCTAATTTTGCTGTCACCCTGTTTAATAAAAAGTAAACCATAACAGATATAGTTCACTAATTTGTTTGATGAATTGATTTTTTGGAGTCCAAAATGCTCTTCAGATCATTGGAGTAGGTACTGAAGAACGATGTTTATAGAAGTGTGTCTAATTTGATGTTGCTTGGATTGAAAGGATTTACTTGTTAGATATAATATCATCACTAGCTGTACAAACATACTGTATAATGCTTAACAACAACTTACTGTCTTAATCCAGTAATGTTACATTTTCTAATAACAAATAAAAAAACAAGATATTTACATGAAAGTTATTATAATGGATGTAATCAGAAGACAGTTATGTGTTTTTAAGAAGCTGTGCTTTAAATAGAACAGCGGAACATAATGGTTTAACAATCTCTTTCTATATTTAATAGTGCAAACCCCACTTCTGTCTATTTAAATTAAAATATTTAGAGTATGCC
This sequence comes from Erpetoichthys calabaricus, assembly GCF_900747795.2. Taxonomy (NCBI): domain Eukaryota; kingdom Metazoa; phylum Chordata; class Cladistia; order Polypteriformes; family Polypteridae; genus Erpetoichthys; species Erpetoichthys calabaricus. The sequence continues at coordinate 30,915,033 of NC_041409.2, read as the reverse complement.
GAGTATTAATGGATCTGGTTCCAAATGTCACCACGGAATATAAGAACCTTAGTCACTACAGTTTTTAAGCTTGCTGTTTTTCTAAGTCGTGAGATGCTATAAATGTTAGGTGTTTAGACAAGGTACTCAGCATCATTGGTGCCTCGTGACATAAAGTAAGATTGCTGTGAGTTCTTTTTGCAGTAGACTTCTCTTTGTAAATACTCACTGAATAAACGTATCAACTTTTTGACGCCTCATTTTGCAGAAATCTCTACAGGAATGTGAGAAATCAGTCAATGACCATGAACATTTTCGTGAGAGGTTGTTGAGCCTTCAGCAGTGGATGATGATAATACAGCAGAAACTAGAGCCCTATAAAAGTGTAAATGGTGACAGGAGTACTGAAAATCGTGAGGGCTGAATTAGAGTCAGTTGTTTATTGATAGTCACTTAGGTCTTCTTCATATCATGTTTAAGTTAGATGTACTGGAACACTCACTGTGGACCAGTGCTTCAACTCTTGCTGTAAAATAGATTTGGATTAAACAATGCTTTTCAAGAAACTGTTTTCCCTTTCACTTCATGTGACTCTCTTTAATTCATGTTTTATTTAAAAATGTGAGCAAGTTGCATCATTTTTTAAAAAGAAATAAGAAATCCAGTGAAATTTTAATTTCTAGCAAGTGCTATTTTAAATTGCTTTTTAGAGTATTAAAATATATATCTAAAAATAACCAAAAATAATGAGTTAAATAATACACAAATGTTTGATTTTAGGGTACATTTTAACGAATCTCTGTATCCCACTGACCATTTCACACAAAGTTAACAACACTTTGCAAATGCTTCTTTACTCTGCTTTATGTTAGTTGGTGTTTCTTTGATATTTCTTGGGATGTACTAATTTTGCATCAGGATTTTGAATGATCTCAATAAATCTCACTATTTTGGATTCTATTGTCTTAATGCAATGATTGCTAGGGTGCATGGTCCAAATTTCACACTACGGGTCATTGACGCAAATGGCTTCCAGTTGCCCAAGATTGTAGACACCCTGAGAGCATTTTTTGCAAGTGCTTTAATTAGAATTCCCCGTTTACAAACTCCAGTTTAGATTTTTGACTTTGACTGTTTTTGTTTATTTTGACTAACATGTACAATTGGCTTTCCTTTTAGTTTCGACCCCTGGGCTTGTTTTTAGATTGCGATTTCATCTCCTGATCCTTTTCATTTGTAAACGGACAGGAAATCCACACTTGCCAAATGATCAGTATAGAGTGTAAAACATTGTAAAAATATAGGTGGAAATCTTAACACTGGCTCACTTTGTGATTTTGATCGTGTTGGCTGAACCTACCAAAGCTTCAGTTTCTGGAATATCTGTATCATGTTACATACTCTGGTATGATATTCAGTGTTAATTATCTAAGAGATTGTTTTTATATTTTTGTGCTTTTGTGTTTATTATTTGTCATAATTTGTTATTCGTTTATTATTTGTTATTGATACATTCAGGCATGTGGAAGAAATATAACCATACCCAACAAATATACAGTATACAGTGGTGTGAAAAACTATTTGCCCCCTTCCTGATTTCTTATTCTTTTGCATGTTTGTCACACAAAATGTTTCTGATCATCAAACACATTTAACCATTAGTCAAATATAACACAAGTAAACACAAAATGCATTTTGTAAATGGTGGTTTTTATTATTTAGGGAGAAAAAAAAATCCAAACCTACATGGCCCTGTGTGAAAAAGTAATTGCCCCCCTGAACCTAATAACTGGTTGGGCCACCCTTAGCAGCAATAACTGCAATCAAGCGTTTGCGATAACTTGAAATGAGTCTTTTACAGCGCTCTGGAGGAATTTTGGGCCCACTCATCTTTGCAAAATTGTTGTAATTCAGCTTTATTTGAGGGTTTTTCTAGCATGAACCGCCTTTTTAAGGTCATGCCATAGCATCTCAATTGGATCAGGTTCAGGACTTTGACTAGGCCACTCCAAAGTCTTCATTTTGTTTTTCTCAGCCATTCAGAGGTGTGATTTGCTGGGTGTGTTTTTGGGTCATTGTCCTGTTGCAGCACCCAAGATCGGCTTCAGCTTGAGTTGACGAACAGATGGCCGGGACATTCTCCTTCAGGATTTTTTGGTAGACAGTAGAATTCATGGTTCCATCTATCACAGCAAGCCTTCCAGGTCCTGAAGCAGCAAAACAACCCCAGACCATCACACTACCACCCATCATATTTTACTGTTGGTATGATGTTCTTTTTCTGAATTGCTGTGTTCCTTTTACGCCACATTTAACGGGACATTTTGCCTTCCAAAAAGTTCAACTTTTGTCTCATCAGTCCACAAGGTATTTTCCTCAAAAGTCTTGGCAATCATTGAGATGTTTCTTAGCAAAATTGAGACGAGCCCTAATGTTCTTTTTGCTTAACAGTGGTTTGCGTCTTGGAAATCTGCCATGCAGGCCGTTTTTTGCCCAGTCTCTTTCTTATGGTAGAGTCCGTGAACACTGACCTTAATTGAGGCAAGTGAGGCCTGCAGTTCTTTAAGGGACGTTGTCCTGGGGGTCTTTTGTGACCTCTCGGATGAGTCGTCTCTGTGGCTCTTGGGGTAATTTTGGTCGGCCCGGCCACTCCTGGGAAGGTTCACCACTGTTCCATGTTTTTGCCATTTGTGGATAATGGCTCTCACTGTGGTTCGCTGGAGTCCCAAAGCTTTAGAAATGGCTTTATAACCTTTACCAGACTGATAGATCTCAATTACTTCTGTTCTCATTTGTTCCTGAATTTCTTTGGATCTTGGCATGATGTCTAGCTTTTGAGGTGGCTTTTTGGTCTACTTCTCTGTGTCAGGCAGCTCTCTATTTAAGTGATTTCTTGATTGAAACAGGTGTGGCAGTAATCAGGCCTGGGGGTGGCTACGGAAATTGAACTCAGGTGTGATACACCACAGTTAGGTTATTTTTTAACAAGGGGGCAATTACTTTTTCACACAGGGCCATGTAAGTTTGGATTTTTTTTCTCCCTAAATAATAAACACCATCATTTAAAAACTGCATTTTGTGTTTACTTGTGTTATATTTGACTAATGGTTAAATGTGTTTGATGATCAGAAACATTTTGTGTGACAAACATGCAAAAGAATAAGAAATCAGGAAGGGGGCAAATAGTTTTTCACACCACTGTATATTATCTCATTTTCTGAAACTGCTTTTCCTGGTGAGAATTGTGGTTTGTATGAGTGCATATCTATAGTAATGTGGACAGGAAAGCAAACCGTGGTACACATTCAAAGGCTGGGGTACCTGCTGGGTCAACCCTTTTAATTAGAACAAAAATCATTGGCTTTAGTGCCTGCAATTAAGAAACCAAAGTGGCTTCAGTAAGCCTTTGCACAAATACTAAGTAACAAAAGAGTCAGAGCTCTGTCCTTACCCGGTGTCAAGTCAATATGTGACGCCACCTTGTGGAAGTGCCTCCTTTTTATAATGTCTGAGCTGAAAGGAGAGGGGCCTTCTCATAGTGATGGTGTCACATTGCTTCTTGATGCTGCAGGGGAAAGAGAAGATATTGTTAGCATCAGCACCCCCTGTCATCCCAGGGTGGAAGTGATTACCTCTTCAGAGCCCGAAAGATGGTCCACCGGTGCACATGTGCAACTACGGGGCGGTTAAAGGACTCGGGTGATGTGTTTCTCTGCTGCTTCAGTAGCTGGTGCTGTGTGCAGACCAGAAAAGTGATGACTTTTCCAACCCTGATATCACTTGATGTGATGTAGTAGAGTTCTGTGCAATAGGTGTCTGCCAGCCTGGACCCGCCTCTTCATGATCCTGCCAACTACGCCCCTATAAGAACAATAGGACACAATAAAAAGATATGGGCAAACCACATATAATGTATTTCTCAAAAAATAAACAAAACACAATTCAACTGGAGTAACATCTTTTCAGATGGGAATCTGAGATTGAACTAACTCAAAGATGGCGGAATTTCCGGTTATGTTGATTTCCAGCTGGAAGAGGTGGGTCCAGGTGGGTGGATACCTACTACACGAAGCACAGAGTCATTCAAGTTGTGCTAGTTATTACACAAAGTAAAACCCATAAAGATTAGGGAAAAATCTGCAAATTCTCTACAGACTGTGACATGTCCAAAATCAGTACCACATATTCTGGAACTGTGGGGCATCAGTAGAAATGACTACACAATCTGTATTGCCCAATTTTAACACAGAAGCGTGCACTTTCTGGTTCCTTGCAACTTTCTGGTGTGTTTCAATACATTATAATAGCATACACTTACATTAGCAGATATTGACCTACAGAATCTTTGGTTATCTCCTGGATAGATTTATTTGGCATATTTAATACCTTTCCAGATACAGTGGTACCTCTGGTCATGACCATAATTCATTCCAAAACTCTGGACGCGACCCAATTTGGTTGTGACCCGAACGTAATTTCCCCATAAGATTGTATGTAAATACAATTAATCCCTTCCAGACCGTACAAACTGTATGTAAATATGTATTTTTTTAAGCACAAAAATAGTTAATTGTGTTTTAAATCCACTCTTAGATAGGACTCCTGTCACAGGGGGGATGACATCTAACACAGCAAAAATAATTGCACAGTTTGTAACTGACCACAACTTATCAGACCCCTGGAGGTTTCTAAACCAAAACTCAAGAACATTTTCTTTCTACTCACCAGTACATCATTGCTACTCAAGAATAGATTATTTCTTTATAGATAATAATTTCTTGCCTACGATTAAATCTTGCAAGTATGATGCTATTGTTATTTCCGACCATGCACCTCTGATCTTGGAGCTAAAGTCACTATGCCCCACACACTCACCTCGTAGATGGCATGTTAACCCGCTTCTATTAGCAGACGAGAACTGTACAGAATTTATATCCAAACAAATCAGTTTCTTCCTAGAGACAAATACATCCTCAGAGGTTTCTGCAGGAATACTCTGGGGAAACTCTAAAGGCCTTCTTAAAAGGACAGATTATTTCATATCTTTCCCACAGGAATAAATTAGAAACCAAGAAAGTACCAGAACTAAAAAGGGAAATTACTAGAATAGATGAAGAACATGCCAGGCAACCAAGCGAGGCTCTGCATAGGAAAAGGCAGGCTCTGCATTCAGAACTCAACCTCTTGACAACTAAAGAAACTGAACAACTTATTTATAAATCCAGACGACATTACTATGAATATGGAGAGAAAGCTAATAAGCTTTTAGCTCAACAAATCCACAAGCAAGAAGTTCGCAGTGCAATCCCAGTATTCACCAACACGAACGGAGACGAAATCATTGACCATAAAAATATAATGCACACATTTAGAGACTACTATAAATCCTTATATTCTACTGAGTTCAAAGAAGACAACACACAATGTAATGCATTTCTGGATACATTAGTTACCACAAATAGATACTTTTAGTGCGGAGGAACTGGATAAACCTCTGGCACTATCAGAATTACTAGATGTTATAAGGTCATTTCAAGGCGGGAAAGCAGCAGGCCCTGATGGCTACCCTGCAGAATTTTATAAGAAGTTCTATGCTCCGCTAGCTCCCCTCCTATTAGCAACATTCACAGAAGCTAGAGACAATCAAATTCTACCTCAAACTTTTCGCCAAGCATTAATCATTGTCTTTCCTAAACAAAAAAAGGACTTACTACAATGTGCATCATACAGACCAATTTCACTTCTGAACAATGATGTTAAGATACTCTCAAAAATCATAGCTAGAAGGATGGAGAAAGTGCTGCCTTCGGTAATATCACAAGATCAAACTGGATTTATCAAGGATCGACACTTCTCCCCCAATCTTCGACGCCTGTTTAATGTAATATACTCACCAACAAAGTCAAACACCCCAGAAATGTTGTTATTATTGGATGCAGAAAAAGCATTTGATATGATTGAATGGAAATACCTTTTCACTACATTAGAGAAATTTGGGTTTGGCCTGAACATTTGTGCATGGATCAAATTACTGTATACCAATCCAGAAGCTTCAGTTTGTATTAAGAACATTTGTTCAGACTACTTTAAACTAGAACATGGTACCAGACAAGGATGCCCCTTGTCACCACTGCTATTTGCAATCGCCATTGAACTACTGGCTGTGCTGATCAGATAAATGGGATTATCAGAGAAGGACTGGAACAGAAAATTTCTCTATATGCAGATGATATGGTACTGTATATATCAGACCCACAAAATTCTGTGCCTGCAGTCTTAACAGCACTTACAGAATTTCAAAAGATCTCTGGTCTCAGAATAAATCTGAATAAAAGTGTACTCTTTCCAGTGAATTCTCAAGCATATAATATTAGATTAGACACCCTACCTTTTATCATTGCAGATCAGTTTAAATACCATGGGGTAAACATCACAAGTAAACACAAAGCTCTTTATCAACAAAATTTCGCTGTCTGTATGGAAAAAATTAAGCAAGACTTGCATAGATGGTCAACCCTTCATCTCACTCTAGATAGATAGATAGATAGATAGATACTTTATTAATCCAGCAGCAGCATACTGATAAAGACAATATTAAATTAAAGAGTGATAACAATGCAGGTATACAGACAGACAATATCTTTGTATAATGTTAACGTTTACCCCCCCGGGTGGAATTGAAGAGCCGCATAGTGTTGGGGAGGAATGATCTCCTCAGTCTGTCAGTGGAGCAGGACTGCTGCCATTGAAGCTGCTCCTCTGTCTGGAAATGATACTGTTTAGTGGATGCAGTGGATTCTCCATGATTGACAGGAGCCTGCTCAGTGCTCGTCGCTCTGCCACAGATGTCAAACTGTCCAGCTCCGTGCCTACAATAGAGCCTGCCTTCCTCAACAGTTTGTCCAGGCGTGAGGCGTCTCTCTTCTTTATGCTGCCTCGAGCTGGAAGAATTAACGTTGTTAAGATGAATATTCTTCCTAAGCTTCTTTTTTTATTTCACAACATTCCAATATACATAAATAAATAATTTTTTAAGCAATTAGATTCAACAATAACCTCATTTATTTGGAACTCAAAACATCCACGCATCCAAAGAGCGACCCTACAAAGACCTAAGGCAGAAGGTGGCATGGCACTACCTAACTTTCAGTTTTATTACTGGGCAGCAAACATACAAGCTATAAAAACCTGGACACAAATAGATGAACATACAAAGTCCTGGTCCGCAATAGAAGTAAAAGCCTGCAGTACTTCTTTATATTCCCTGCTTTGTGCCCCAATAAATGCAAGGTATCAGCAATATACTAATAACCCAATTGTGCTTCACTCACTCAGAATATGGAACCAATGTAGGAAGCATTTTAAGATGGAGAAGCTTTTATCTGTGGCACCTCTACAAGAGAACCACCTCATTCAACCCTCGCAAACATATGCAGTTTTTAATAACTGGAAAAAATTTGGGATTAAAATGCTCAGAGATCTTTATATAGACAACATCTTTGCATCCTACGAACAATTACATTCCAAATTTAACTTTCCAGCTACACATTTCTTTCACTATCTTCAAATTAGGAACTTTGTTAAAGAGAACCTGCCCGATTTTCCTCATCTTGCACCCTCGTCCATGCTGGAAAAAATATTGCAGAATTTCAAGGACTTAGACACCATCTCTGCAATATATAAAATTATTTTACATTCCCTCCCTTTCAAAGATCCAAAAGGACAATGGGAAAAAAGATCTCTTAATCAATATATCAGAAAGGGAGTGGAAAGTATCAATGCAGAGAATCCACTCGAGCTCCATATGCACAAAGCATATAATTATTTAACTCAAAATTATATATCGAGCACATCTGTCTCACCTAAAACTGTCCAAAATGTTTCCAGGGCAAGATCCAACCTGCGAACGCTGCAATTAAGTCCCAGCCTCACTGGGTCACATGTTTTGGGCCTGCTCCAAATTAACATCATTTTGGACCAAAATTTTTAAGTGCCTTTCAGACAGCCTTGGTGTCTCAATCCCTCCTAACCCATTAACAGCTGTTTGGTGTTCTTCCAGATGGGTTTAAAGTGGAGAAGGACAAGCAAACTGTGATTGCATTCACAACACTTTTGGCATGCAGACTTATTTTGCTAAAATGGAGGAATCCTAACTCTCCTTTTTTAAGTCAGTGGGAAACCGATGTTTTATACTATTTGAAATTGGGAAAAATCAAATATTCAGTTAGAGGATCTGTACTGAATTTTTTTAAAACCTGGCAGGGTATAATCAATAAAAGTTTAAAATAAGCTCTTAAAGCACCAAGGAAGCAATTATCTCTGCATTTCTTTTTCTTCTCCATTCATCTCTACTGGCCTATTAAACTCATCAATATAGGTATGTTTACAAGCCTTAAGTTTTACCCCGTTGGCCAGGCTCTCTCTCTCGGGTGGGGGTCGATTTGTTTTTCAATCCTATTTTTTGTAAAAATTGATCGATTTGTATGAATAATTATAATAAAATTAAAGGAAAAGAGTTAATTATACCATAGAATGCACAGTGTAATAGTAAACTAAATGTAAAAACATTGAATAACACTGAGAAAACCTTGAACAACAGAGAAAACTAACATTGTAAGAGTTTGTGCTAGACTCTTACGAACCGCTCGCTGTAAACACTTTTTTTTATGAGTTTTAAGCACAGGAAAAAAAATTAAATGCCACTTCTCTTGCGAAACTTTTCAAACCATCCTCTACTGGCTTTAAATTCCTCATCTTTGCCATTCGAAGAAGGATTTTTTTTCAGCAAATCGCCATGAATCTTCCTGGCTTTCTTGCATATGATCACCTCGCTTACACTATCCCCTGCAAGTTGCTTCTCATTCAGCCACACTAGCAACAGTTTTTCCACCTCTTCCAGCACTTGAGGCCTCTGCTTGGTTAACATTTTAACTCCTTTTGCAACATCAGCTGCTTTGTTAGGCCCCGTATACGCAAACAAAAGAAAATGGGAAATCATTGGCGTATACGAACACGTGTAGGGAAACTGGCCACCAGTGTTTTTGTTCGCCACCAGAACGTGTGGTCGTGAACGGATGCAAAATTTTGGCAAACATTTTTATCGTGTTCGGAAACGTTCGTGACCAGATGTTCTACTGTATCTGCATAAATTTACTTTATCATCAGTCCTGCACACTTATCAATTCATGTTTTATAAAAAGCAAGTAATACTCAAAATAAAACATAGTCAAAGTATAATGAGTGTTTCAAAATTGTGGGTAGAGTAGTAAATCAATTGCAGATTTGTAACTTGAATAATGATGCCAGCCTGAAACCAGCAGCTGTCTGTGAAACAACATGGCTTCATCAAGGCAGTGTTTTGTGAGTACAGATTCCACATGCAGAGCAAAATCCAACTTGTCAAAAGACATTTTTACACTTGGTTCTAATAGCCTTTTAAAAAAACAATATGCAGTGCAAACACAGTAGTGCTGATGGAAACAACACCAAAGACAGGAAACATTAAATATAATCTTTACGTACAGAGTAGAGCTGATTACTCCTTTGCTAAGATAGTGCTAGGATGTTGTGAAATGTCATTGACCCCCAGAAGTGGCTGTGGAAAGAACCCTGACATTAATCTTTTAAGTATTTGAAATTTCATCATCGGAGTGGAGTCAGTAAAGACTTTGTTGGCACGGAGGTTGTTACAACTGTGTTGGATTATAACCAGTTATTTTTACTTAGTTATAGTGCCCAGGCAGACTAGCTTCTCAGCCTGTTGAATCTTAATAGATCAGAAAACATATTTTGTTATATTGTAAAGTTTTTATGTTTGTTTACTTATTTTTGTGATTTTAAGTGTAAGAGACATTACTGCTAAATTAATTAGGATTCTGACATTTAAATTTGTGCAGTTGCCAATACAGTGTGTTTAGTATTTTGTCTTTATTCTACACAGAAAATACTGTCTGAATTTCCTGAAAAGGAGATGTACCTTCATGAGACTGATGTGCTGGGACTATCGGTGCAGGAAAATACATCTGCTGAAGGACAAGTACACATACAAAGAGACCTGAAGGAACTGAAACAATCATGGGCTTCTCTACAAGCACTGATCTTGCATATCAATAGGCAGGATTTTATTTTATCAAAATAAATTGTTATGAATATTTGTATAAGTATATTTTTTGACTAGGACAGAAATGTAAGCTTTAAATATGACTGTTGATCAAAGTATTGAAAGTCTGATCTGTTAAGGGAAACAGTAATACAACTAAGCAGCTTTTATTTTTCGGCATAAATAAATCTGATGAATATTAGTACACTTGTCACAATGTTCATAAAGCTCTTTTGTGCCACTCTAATAAAACATTTTGTCCTAATTGCACAACCATTCTGTAGGTCATTTCTGTAGCTAACTTACCATTTTTATTATTGGTATAGAACATTCCACGCAGGTAGCTATTCATTGTAGGGGAAAACAGGGCAATCAAAAGGGCCTAGTCTTTAGAATTAGGTAGGGTAGGTTTGGAATCTCGTCAAGCGCATGGATTTGTAGAGCAGCTTTTGTAACCCTTAGAGTTTGACATCATCATAAAATAGAATGTGGAATGGTCAACCGTTTTCTTGTCAAAACAGACGAGTATAAAGTTGATCCAGTTATATATTCCTTTAAGGCATGTAATCAGTATGAACTAAATCATCAGCATCTTAAGTTGGTTCAGATGCTTTTTCTGGCATGAGCTTGGACTTTAAATTTCTTTCATTTTGAATAACTGTTGATAATTACAAAATTATTCTTATTTTTCTCCTACTCTGAGTTTGTTTGTTCATGTTTTTCTTTGGAATATTGGATGTGGTGATGCTTTATTTCAGGAAATTAGACCTTGCTTATGTTTTAAATGTTCATGAAGAACTGATTCACCTGTCACATGACCAATTCTTATAGTGCCTACTGTCTTACACAGTGTCACTCTTTGTTTTTTGCATTGTGGTTCACTCAATGTGGCCGTCAGCTCCTTCTGTCATCAGTGTCAAAGCTCACTCAGTATTTGGTCATTCTTGAGAGATGCAGCGCTATTACAGACCTTTGCAGTCTAGCTCTTCACAGAAGCTTATGAAGAGGTCAGGTTCAGGTACATATTGTTTAGGGGAGAATGAACCTCCAAAGTTAGTGTTATATTGTGCTAGAACTGACAGTAGAATACTTGATTTTACAGTTTTTGGAATTCGTATTCACTTCTGAAACGAGAAACATGCACTAGAAAGAACAGATGCTAAAAACGTGTTATTCACATATTTAAGGACCTCCTCATTGGCATTGTACATAATCAGTATTAGAGAATGCCTTTTTTAAGGCTCAGACCCAAAACTTTTTGATCACCCCTTTATATATGTTTTTATATAAAGATTTGCTTTACCCAAAACGTTTTTTTTTTTTTTGTGGCTTCATATAATTTCTTCTAGTGTACATGGACTTACCACAGACTCAAGCTTTCCCTACACACAATCAAGATTTATAATAAATCCACACTGTGATCACAACCTTTTCAATGTGTACTTTTAGGAGTGATATTGCCATGTCAGTGGTTGATTCTGTAAGATGATTTCCTGTTGCTAAATGCACATTAAATGAGAATTGAATATCAATTAAAAGAATTTGTACTGATTCTTCATACTGTAGAACTACAGGCAACTCCCATTATACTAACAAGCTACAGCACTCAACATAGTGTCTAGTTACATTAAAGCAAAGCTCACAAAAATACATGCATACATTCAGGTGAACTAAGTGAATATTGTTAGAATGAATCAAGTTGTTCAGATGCCAAAAGTAATGTTCTTCTTTTAAAGTGGCAGCTGTAAAAATGTTTTCTTCTCAGTGTCTCACCAGTGAAAATAGTTAACACCACATACTGTAAAGGACCTACTGTGGTGCCACATTTATGAAATAATGTAGTGCACTGTTTCTTTAATTTTTACTCTTATAAAATGAAATCAATAGCAGTAGAGTGTTGTGCCATGTTCGCCATAGATTGATACAGGAGAAAGTAGGGTGAAATGACACCTTTTATTGTCTAACTAAACAGATCACAAATGCAGGCTTTCGAGGCAGCTAAGGCCCATTCATCAGGTTACACCTTCAAGGTTACACCTTTGCCTGATGAAGGGGCCTTAGCCGCCTCAAAAGCTGGCATTTGTAATCTATTTAGTTAGCCAATAAAAGGTGTCATTTCACCCTACTTTCTCCAAAATAATTCAAAGCTTTTACTCGTGTCATAATGGCAGTCAGTCTTCTGAAAGTACCATAATATATGAACTATGGGAAGTGAGTGCTAGGAGTCTTCCCAGTGTGCACAGTATATAAATCACAGATGAAAGATTTTTATAGTCTTTTGTGAATCATTTGGACAACTCCAAATCTGTCTTTAAAAAAACAATTTTCCTGACATATCCCTAGGAGTTAGATGGTGTACAGTTGAATTTTCTTTTAATTGTTTTTTTAGAGGATACTTGTGTTCTTACTTCCTTTTCCCTTCTAGCAGGAGCCTGTTTTTTATTTTATTTTCTAGTGACATTTGGGGAACTCTTTGAAAACTATTAAAGGTCTGCATGACACATTTAGAAAGATACTGGTAACTATACTTTAACAAAATTAAAATTGTCTTTGTAACTCTAGCTTGTGCTTTATATTCTAATCTTGCAGCTTAATTACAAAACTCAGAGTTGAAGAAAAAATTCAGAATGAAGGAAAAGTGGACCTACGACATCTACTGCAACAAAGACTGCAGATCTCCATGCAAGTCAGTGATGTTGCTTCCCTGGGCAGTGATTCCAAAAACACTTTGAGCAATGAAGATATTTGCAGTGAACAAATTTCACTTGAAGGAACGCCAGGAGTAGAGATAGGAGTCAGCAGTTCGACGAGTAATACCTCAACTGGAGGTAGAGACCAAACTGTGCCAGATGTAGTTGATGGGCCCTTTTTGAATAAACAGGTAGTTTTTTATTGAAATCCATCTAATGTTTGCATGTATGATTCTTCTTTGTATTCCCTTTGATTAAATATTTTACAGATAATTGTTTACAGTCAGTATACAAGATATCACAAGGGTTACCTTTATATTGTTACACCTCATTCTGCCACAAGTCATTTTTCTACTAAAGCTAAAATTATTTTTCAGCGCTACTTTTTTATTTAAGAGGAGGTTTTTAAAGAATATGTTTTGTGGCCTACATGTAACTGAAAATGCTGTTGCATATTCTGTTAGAAATTAGTGTCAACTAAATCCCACACCTAACATTTACTTTTATTGACAAGCAGGCTGTCTTATTTCCAGTTTTCTTTATTATTGCAAAACAAGTTTCATGTTACATCACAAGTGGCAGATGAGTGATATATGAAAATGCTGCCCTGTTTATTCAGTGCAGGTGACCTCATACTGAACCACCTGTTGGATAAGAACTCCAAGCTATCATGCTAACATTTTGCTAGTGTAAAGATCAGATCAGAGACTACAAACATATTTTAATGCAAAGGTTGTAGAAATGTTTGCAGTAAATTTGCTCTTTGATTTGTATTCCAACTTAAACAGATGACCTAGAATATTGACCTCTGTGTGTGTTACTTTATAATGTGTTTTATTTACTTTTGCAGTTTTTTTTTATTCATTTAATTCACCTTTAGTTTTCTTGCTGATTATATGGAAGTAATACTAAAATTACTGAAACTTTTTTTGGCCAAATGCTTTATACCTGTGGACTGATGCTCCCGGATTTTTTTTGTAAATGAACAGTCTGTGGTTTGTTATAATCTGCCTTTGGTGTAAGTCTGTACATTTTTCCTGTGACCTTTTTGTCACTTAACTCAGACATTTAGCTTTCTGTTTCCAGTTGCCTAGCATCTTTCATAAAATAAACATTTTATACATTCATTCCATCAGTTGTCTGTAGTATGAGAAATGTTGCCAGTGATAGCATATGGAAAAAGAGCCAGGGTAAGAGCCGAGGCAACTTTCTGTCATTCATAGATATTTAACAGTATCCATAAAAGCCTTAATCCAAATGTACTGTATTATCCATTTCCAAGATTCCAAGATGCATGCTTAGACACTTCACCTTTTTACATTTGAACAGATCTGTTTAGCTAGTATTAGGCAGGCAATAGAAAACTACTGATGTTTGTTTACTGCTTTTCATAAAGGAGAATGCGATTTCACATTTATTTAAATTGAAAAATGTTGCCTGCTTCCTTGGAAATCTGTAAACAAACTGAAACAGTCTTTGTTTTAAATATTTACTAAATTAATCATTTATCTCTATGACAAAAGAGCCAACCCTTTTCTTTTCAAGTTGGCTTTACTAAAACTTTCAGTATTTGCAAATAAAACAAATTGAAAATAATTACTTCTGACTAGCTCTTGAACAAGAAAGTTGCAAACTTGTATAATGGTAATGGTGAAGTGTATAAACGTATACTTTATGTAAAAATATGGTTTAATTTTTAGTTCTAAGTTCAACAGAAATCTTTAGATGGAGATAGATAGCATGATTCTAGAAATACAGTACAGCAAGTTTCCCCTGAGGCTCATGAGTAGGTAACAGAGACAGAGATGTCTGTGCCCGATGAGCTGTTGTCAAGAAGCCACAAAACGTTTTGGCTGATAGGTGACGGAAAATAAAGTCTCCATTTAAGGGTGAGGCTAAGGGAGTTTACTATGATGACAGTATACTCCTACCCAGTTTTTAGAGGACAGCGTACATTCTCCAACTGGGAGGAGTGGTACTGTGTCCCTCCTTTAAGGCAGTGAACAGGTGGGGAGCAACTATGGAGGGCTACCAGGTGTTTTGGATGCAGCAGTACAAGGGAGCCTCTAGGCAAAGCTCTAGAATGGTGTTGCTTTCAATAAAGAAGGGTCACCTTGACCAAACTGATTTTTTGGCATGGCTCACTGGTAGGGAGTTTTAAGTTCTCACGCCAGAGCTATACTGAATTCAGAGTTCAAAGGATCAATGGTGGAAAGAAGAAAAGCCAAGGACTTGACAGAGAGAGTGAGATAAGAGATATGGGATGAGAAGTGGCAGTGCTTCTGTCAGTACTTTGCAGATGGGCACATGAGCAAGCTAACTCATCAGGTAAATAGTGTTTCAAACCTTTGCAAACTACTTTTGAGAGAGCCTGTTTATATTTTGTTTTAGTTGTGTTCTGTACAACACAGTACCACAGTGATTAGCACTACTACTTTAGGAGTACAGTGTCATGAATTTGCATTGCATATCTGGAGGTTGATTAGGTGGAGTATGCTTGTATCTGCATATTCTTTCCAGCAGCATTCCCAAAGAAATGCAAATTATGTTAATTAGCAATTCCAGATAGGCTCAGTGAATTTGTATATTTGAGTAGGCCCTGCAAACCAATATCCAGGCCTTTAATGACTTCTTGGGCACGGCTGTTAGGAGTGTGTCTGTCTGTGGAGAGAGTGTCAACCTTGTCGAGAGGTTTACTTACCTTGGCAGTGACATTCATGTCTCTGGTAACTCTTCTTATGAAGTCAGTAGACGAATTGGGAGAGCACGGAGGGTCATGAGGTTGCTGGAAAGGGGTGTGTGGCGCTCCTGATATCTATGCAAAAGGAAGAAGGTCCAAGTCTTTAGAGTCCTGGTGCTTCCTGTCTTGCTATATGGTTGTGAGACATGGATGCTATCCAGTGACCTGAGACAAAGACTGGACTCCTTTGCTACTGTGTCTCTTTTTAAAATTATTGGGTACCACTGGTTTGAATTTGTATCAAACAAGTGGTTGCTCATAGACTCCCGAATGAGGCACATTACCTGTATTTTGAGAGTGTGTCATTTACAGCACTACAGCCATGTGGCACCATTCCCCGAGGGTGATCCAGCTCACATGATCCTCATTGTTGAGGTCCCAAGCAGCTGGACCAGGACAAGGGGTCGCTCACGTAACACTTGGCTGCGGCTGATGGATGATCATTTCTGGGGGGGTGGGACTGCACCATGTGTTCGCCCTGGGGGTTTGCCAACCAGGATTATAAGCTGCAATACGGTGTACCAGTGAATGCTCCCCAACCTAACCTGACTGACCTGCAAAGGTAGGCCTTCTACCTTATACTCATCATTGCCAGGATGACTCCCGTCCTTGCAACCCTGAATTGGATTTAGTGAACTTAAGAATGTTACGTTTGTTTTCCATGTGTTCACTTGGCTTTTGTGTGTATTTCTGTTATTTTTTTTATTAGAACTTCAAATCATTTTTCATAATTCTAGTCTCCTTGGCAATTTTCAGGTAGGGAAACACACCAGGGGAGGGGGTGTGTTGGCATCTAATTTGCAGTGTTTCTGCAAAACATGTATAACAATTTACTGCACTTCTATTAACAAAATTAACCATAATTTACCTTTTAAAAAATAAAACCCATTCTATTTGTTTTATTTTTTTAGAATGACAGTCTGAATGTGCCATATCTTATTAGGCTTAATACAATTTCAGTACAAGATTATAATAAGCTTAAAAGTATTAATTGAGGATAAAAGCAATAGGTACAGGGTCAGTTTAATGTAGCCTCTTTTGATTGTTCCTACAATCTTCTTTCAAGATGTGGTGCAACTAAACATTCAGTAATGCTTTATTTTTGTGTCTTAGTTTGATTTTTTTAAGTATTTTATTGTGATATATTAAAATTGTTTGCTGTTATTTATTTTAATGTGATTATTGTTCATTATTACTAACAACATTTATTTGTTCTAATGAAAAAAGAAATAATGTGAATGTTTATGTAAAGGCTGAATATCACAATCAGATTCTTAGCATTTTTAAATTTTTGTTATTCTAATTAATCTTATATGAGCAGTATTTGATCAGTATTTAAACGTGTTTCTTTTTTTGATTGCCAGCGACCTTTGCCAAGAATTAGCAATTTTGAGAATTATTTAAAGCTTAAAGAGCAGTTTGAACAATGGTTAAATGAAAGGATGCATAAATTAAACAAGATATTAATACGAACTAATCTTCTGACTGATAAAGAGTTGAAAAGCAAACAACAGGTTATTAAGGTAGGCTTTAATTTTAATGTTTCAAGTTTTTTGCATGATTGTGTGAAGTATACAACTGCATTTTACTATATGCAAAATACTTGTGTGCAAATAAAAGATTAAAATGACTACATCTAATAGAAGATTCATGTCTTTCTTGGTAGTTTAAATTAGGATACAAGTTTAGGTGAAGGCAAGAAAGAAACACAGCTAAATAAGGAGATTTGTTTGACTCCAGAGGATATGTTGAAACAAATTTTAGCTTGAACAGTGACTTCTCTATTTAGGCTTGCGCCTGTTACTGTTCTTGTCCTGAAGGCACAGAAGCATTGTAATTCAAATAATAACAGATACAAAATGTTAATTATGCTTATTAACAGTTCAAAACTGTTTTGCCCTTGAACTCAAGATACCCACGTAATTTCTGACACATGGCCTTGTATTATTTTAAACTTATTTACTTTCAAAATGTTTTTGTCAGGCTGAGCACAGAAAACTACTCTGAGGCTGAAGCAATTTTATGACTACTGAAGATTACTTTTTTTTCCTAAAGCCTAGGCAAGTTACACTCTTATGGTGGATTTATTTAATTTGTAAACTACGTTGCTCAAGATGAAACCACTTAAAGATGATTGGCATTTAGTTACAGTATACTGTGTTATTCCCTATTCTACTGAATATTGCTGCAGTAATAAAGTATTTATTTTGATTAAAATAGAGAAAGAGCCCACACTTTCATTTGTAAGATTATTTAACCCAGGGATAAAATACAGAAAAGGCAGCATGGGAAATACAAATTCTTATAGTTATTGTTTAAAAAGAAAAAGTGAACAGTAATTTATTTCAGAAGCAAAACAAGCACATTGAAAATGTCATCAATGTTTGCTGTTAAGTAACACCATATCTGTATAATGCAATATTGTCAAATATTCTTAATCCATTTTGGTCACAAGGTAAGAACCAACTCTGTACAGAGCACTTCTCCATCACAAATTCAACTCGCACACAAACCCACACGGGGCAGGATTAGAACCAAACAAGCACATCTCTGGTGATGTGGAAGGCAAACTGGGGTACCTGAAGAAGAGCTTATTAAGACAGAGGGAGAACATGAGTAATCCACAGTAGGATTCAAACCCAGGAAACTGGACTTCTGTGGCTGCTACCGTTAGCTGCTGTGCTCCAGAGTAGAATCATATTTTCTGTTCTTAACTAGTTTTTCATATGTTGGAAAACAAGGGTATTTGAAAGTATATGTAAGTATATGAATTTTGGCCAACACAATTAAACAACTTTTCTTGTAGATTGCATTTTTGATTTTTTGGTGCGATAAAGTGGAAGTATGAGTAACAGGTGCTTTCAAGAACCTTGTAACACATAATGCCCCCTTGATTGATTGCCTACCTGCAGCCTAAATCACTCTGCCAAGCAGTGCATGATTATTTTCTGAGATGGTTAGGAAATAAAGTTCATAGGACTTAACATAAATAATAGACCAACGCCTGTGATGCATTATGTAAGAGCAAAGCAGAATGTTTGATTATTAAGTTAGCAAAGACCCTATGATGCAAATGTGATTACCATTTTTGTTAAGGTCCTATATTGGTCATATGGCCTATTTTTTAAGTTACGGGTTTGGGGAAGATGGTGACTATAGCTAAAAAAATATAATGTGTTAAGGATTCTGAAGAGGACATTTCTATACAGATGCAGCTGGGTTGTGTGTTGTACAATTCTGCATCATTGTTCTTGAAAATATTTGAAATGTTGAATAAAGTTTTTAAATTATTTTTGTTTTACTTTTGGAAAGCTCAAACATCTGACAGTTTGATATGTAACATTCTTTATATTTAATAATTCTGGATGTGTTTTATGAAATATTTTAAAAGGTTTCTTTTAACCAGACATGTAGAATTGTGAGAAACAGCTATTATCTTTATATCTGAATGACAATGGATTTGGTTGGATACATTAAGAAATTCTAAATCCAAAGTATTAGAAACTTCACTACCACTGTTGTACCACCTCTTCTCACTCTGGCTGTAATTCTACAGAAACTGCAATCAGAAGTTCCTGAGGGACAGAATCTCTTCCAGTCTCTATTAAATGCTAAAGGACCAGAGATTGGTGAAGATACACACTTGGAGGGTTTGCGATACAAATGGATGCTCTACAAATCTAAACTTAAAAGTTCAGCTAATCTTAAATCTGTTACACTTACCCAAGTAAGTTGTCCTCATTTGCACTTTCCTCTTTGGTACATAATGTCTTACTTACTTTACAAACATGATTATATTTACTAGTGTTTTTTTTATTATTATTATTTTTATGGCTTCCTAGATAATACAGATTTCACTTCCATGATTGGGTTATGTGCGTAGTGTGCTCGTGTTCTTTTATCTTGATTTCAATCTTAATTTGGAATTTTGTTGTAAAATTGCCACCTGAATTTGCTTTTGTGCGGATCCTTTGAAATACCATTAAAATTTGGCTACAGTCAATCATCATTTCCCTGATGTTTAACCCTGAAAAGCTGCATTCTTTTAGCAGTGGTTATCAAACTCAGTTAAAAAAAAATAGCAAGGCACAAATTCTAGAATCTGTCCGTGTTCATGATAAAAAAAACAAGTAAGCCTAGCTAAATAAACATTGAGTTTAATTACAAAAAGAAGGAAACACTAAATATTAAATTTATTGGAATCTGATTTTGCAGCTGTATCTGTCTCCAAGTCTGAGTTTGAGAGACCATGGTGCAAATTACCCAAGATTTCCCCAAAAGGAAAAAACTTCCTGATAATATGACAAAAAAGAGCAATCCATTGTGCAGAACCTGAAACAAATGAAAATGTACATCAAAAACCGTACAGAGTAAAACAAATATGGCTCAGCTGTGTTCTGAATGAGAGCAAAAGAATTTTTAAAAATGCCTATGTTAAATGGATGGGATGAAACCAACAGTTACACTTGATCATTTTTGTGAATGTTTATCTCGAGTCTTGGCATATCTGTATTCTTCCTTTAAACTAGAATTTACAATAGTGGTAAAGTTAATATCTACCACAAGGGGTTGCACTTTCACTTAACATAAGCGTATTTTATGTAATTAATTTTTAATAATGTTACTCATCATCTCTTAAAATTGCATATCATTCTTAAAGCACCATTGCAAACATGCAAAAAATGTATCAACAAAACTAGACAAAAAAACTTTAGACAGGTGTTTTGCTTTTATTTAGGAAAAAAATCTGCCAATGTGGTAAGCACAATTCACATGACAAGGTTTCTTAAACTAAGCTAAATAATTGTGAATACAAATTTTGTGTTAAGTCAATAATTCTTTCAATAAAGAAAAGAAGATTTAATGAGATAATTTTCACTTGCTTAGATTTCATATTTTTCAGTGTAATTTTTATTGTCTTTACTTTTCACTTAATTTACAGGTGGAGAATCGCATTGACACAGGAAAGGTAACTTTTTATCTGGATTTTTTACAGTTTTATTGTACAAAAGGTTTTTTAAGTACAGATCCCTTTCACCCAAGCTTAGTTTATTCCTATTCCTATTTATAGAAAAATTGAAAGATCTCTATTACTAAACGACAGCTTAATTTATGCACGGCGGACGCACCGAGGCGTATGCGCACAGCACCTCGGCGCCCCAGAGTCAAACCCAGCGGCTTCCCAGAGTCGGTAGGTGGCGCCCAAACAACACAATCTGTAAACTAAACTTGCTCTAATCCACTGTGCTAGCAGTCAGTGTGGCATATTTGGATCACATGATGGTAATTCAGTATTAAAAGTAAGTTCAATTATGATTCCTAACAGTAAACGACGTCTACCTAACGACACAGCCACAGAACAACAAAGACGAGACCGCATAGATAAAAACAATAAATGGAGGCTCCTACAACACGCTTCAATAACACCACACGCAAAGAAGTCATGGCTCCAGACAACAAAGAAGGAGACCGCATGGATAAAAACAATACACCGAGGCACCTACAACGCGCTTCAGACACACCAGAAGCAAAGACGTCACGGCTCCACAATGAAAGAGCTCAACTAACAGAAATAGAGGAGCTCAACGATTAGTAATACAAACACGAGCCCGTATGGCTACGACCTGTAAACAAGCCCGTATGGATAAAAACAATGAATGAAGGCGCCCACACAAAAAAAACGCTTTAGTACAAATAGGTTTATTTAATTAAATGAAAACCTTACCATGGCTACGACCTGTGAACTAAACTTGAGGTAAAGCGTGCACGCCGGGTTGTACAGCCGCCCGAATGCGACCGCCCACACCATCGCATATACCACGTTCGTTTAGTGATGTAGCCTTCCATGCCCGGATCCGCCACCGTCAGCAAACGTCTTCTCGCTGACGACACAGCCATAGAAAAACAAAAAAGAGACTGCATGGATCCATCCATTTTCCAACCCGCTGAATCCGAATAAACGAAGGCGCCTACAACGCGCATCTAAAACGCCAGAACCAGATGAACGCACCCACCCTCCATAATATTTCATCCCTCCAAATATCAGAGGGAACAGAAAGTGATTGCCATTCTTGGATTTGCGATTCTTTCGAGAATCGTGGGCTTGCTAGTGACACTATAAAATAGAGATGCACACATTTAAAATGTATTTGAATATGTACACAAATGAAAATAACATTATTTCAAATAAATTCTAGTTTTAGTATTTCTATTGTTTTTTTATTTTATTTTTAATGTGATTTTTGGGTGCTTCAGTATGCCCGTGAAGAAATGTGAGTAAAGCATACTCTCTTCCAGAATGCTGTATATCCTGTATACAGTAATTTGTTTAGTACCCTGTATCTGGGTTTACTTGGGTTGACAAGATGTCACGTACCCTCACTATTGCTCTCTACTAAAGATGATGTCCTCCTTTTTTAGTATTTTTGGTCAGGCTTAGGAATGGAACACCTTTCCCTCGGCTCAAACACTACCACTTCTGCAGCCTCCCTCTTGTTGAAACAAAGAAAAATATAATACCTCTGGTGATGCAGAATGTGGAATTATAGTGTATGCTATTTTCTATTTTTAATATATAAAGATGAAACCAGTGGATAATATCATTTGACTGTGTGTGTGTGTGTTAGCAGGAGAGTCCTTCCTCAGATTAGCTCTTCAGTCGATCCTTCTTAACTTTCATGCCCGATAGTATAACAAATCTTTTTGCTATGCTTGGGACACTTCCAAAATGCTTATTTGAATAATATAGGCAGCTAGAGTAGATGCAACACAAATAATTTGCATCAGTGAGATAGAAGAGAGTACAATTTAAGCCTTCAGCCTGTTTATTCAAATTTAGGGATTATGCTATGGGTCTGGATGTTGCTTGGTGCCTTGTGCCCATTAATATCATAATGAATTATTTAATTAGAACATTTTTTCAACAGAATTGTAAAACTCATTTTAAAAATATGCCAATTGTGAACCCCACAAACTATTTAATCTGTGATATGGCCATTTGTACATGATTTACATTTACAAATCACAATCATCCTTTAAGTGTGCATACGTGAACGCACCATGTGCATAACATGGTTGCCACCTTGAAACAACTATTTATGGTACATGCTAATCAATCTCATATGTATGCGACCATGATACTAAAGACCTTCACTAGCTTCACTTTGTATCAAGCAGTATGAGAGCATGCGAATAACCTTATTTTGGTGGTCGAAGTGGGATTGTCACCAACAAGTGCAAATGTAATGAATACCAACATGTTATTGCTGCTGTGAATGATGTGTGTTACATCAGCTGCACAGTACCGGAAATAAAAAAATAAAATAAAGTCCAATCTTGGGCAATGAAGCAGATCCCTGGCCATTGGCAGAGTTTGCGTGCAGTGGGAAGAGGAAAATACATATCTACTCTGTCTGATTTTGATCTGCAAATGGTATCTGTAATTGGGGATGCCTTATTATGAAACATTATGTCACAGCAGTCTCATCTGGGTATCAGAGATAACTTATGTTAATGGAACGAAAGTACTTTACGGTTAACAAAAGCAGTGTAATTTTTGCTTTGTGCCTTATTGCAATATGTAATATTACATTTGAAAAACCAAACATTGGTACAAGTTGTGTTTTTATGTAGACCTTTAAACTCACACCATAGGGAAACTGAATGTAGTGCCTTGTCTATCAGTGTATGGCTTCCAGCACAGCAGGCATGATGGAGCTGAAGCCTGATTGAGATATTCTTGACTAATCTGCCAGTTCCTTCTCAAAGTAGCCTGTTGCCAGAAAGCAAACCATTGCTAAAACCTGCATTTGAACATATATAACCTGATTTCAGATAGTCTGTGTTTCTAATGCTGGGGTAAAATCAGCACATAGAGAATGTATCTTGAACCCCTATATAAGCTCATAATCCAGTCATCATCATGGGCAAAAAATGTCCCTAAAAGTTTGTTCTCTTCATTTATGACCATGTGCATACTCTCCAAAAAGCACCAGACAAGTCATGTTGTGTCAAACCAATAGGCTATGAGTAGGGTGTAGAGCATGAGATATATAAGGTTCTGTATGTTTTTACATAATGCAATTATACAAAAATATTTTATTATGCTATACTGCATTACACTCATTCTTGCTTTTTTTAAAATCTTGTGATGATGTGCCTTAGAAAAAGTACTATTTAAATATTGCTTGATTTTGTGCAGTCAACTTTGATCAGATATAAAGCAGATATATATTTAATTGTCTTGAAATCCATAAAATGCTCAGTACTATTGTCTGGCCCCACTCTTCTGAAGCATCTCATAATTCTTGATGCTCAGCTTTCATATTTATGGTGGCCCAATGAAGCACATTACTTGTACCTGTTCAAGCTTTTGATGCCAATTCCACATATCTAGATTTCATTACAACATCCATGCGTGTCTTGCTTTTTACTATTACTATGGGATTCATTTTTGGGTTATAATCTTTTCTACTTAATGGAATTAACTTTCACCACCAGCTAAACAATGCTATTTCTAATTAAACTGCAAAAATTTGAATTATAGAATAAAGAATGTTTCTAGTTAGCCATCAGGTAAAAGGCCTTTGCCTAGACGTTAATGCGTAGAGCTTTCTGTTGTTGTTCTGTAGCTGGCGAAAGTTACAGCCACAGCAAAACTCAAAGTCATTAAGTAAAAGGCAGTTTTCCTAATCTCCAAATAGGATTATCTGGGTTTTAAAAAAGATTGTGAAGTACAAAATTTATAATTAAAAATTCTATTTATTACGGATTGCACAGTATTAGTTTCACCCTGCCAAATCTGGATTGGGCAATCTCATTTCAAACTGTGTGACTAGTAGATAGATAGATAGATAGATAGAATGGACACATTCAGTGATCACAAAGCACTTATTAAAAGTGTCATCTCTTAATCTGCAATATTATATGTGGAGTACAGCTTGCCTTGCAAAAGATTCTTTCTCAGGATTTTATAATGGTTCCTTGGCTAGTAGTAACCACCACTGAGACCCATACTCCACTTGCTCTACAGTCTACCTTCAAAGAAATGCTGTATGTAAAGTAAAAATAAGTAGAAATATTGTGCAGTAAAAAATCATATTCTTACTAACAAGGAGTGAGATTGTACTTTTTTCTGTGGTAATTCAAATTCAGTGCAAAAATCTTTAGGATATAGGAAGAAACTGAGTTAAAATTTGTGTGAAATTATAAATTATTCCTGAATCACTGTACATTATTTCTGATGGTTTGACACTTTGAGTGTAGTGCAGATGAAGCAGGTAAATTATGAATTGAAATGCTTTGGAGTATAGGATGGCAAAGTTCAATTGTTGGTTAAATTGTCTTACATTAGTTTGAAAATGTTTTTCAGAAGCGCTCTGGATTCTGCCCCTTCCTGTATCGTGTCTGCTGTGCAGCGTTGCCCTTGCAGCTCTTGCTCCTCTCTCTCTTGCTCCTGGCATTCCTGCTACCACTAGTTGATGAAGGATCAAGCTGTTCGCTGGCTAACAACTTTGCCCGTTCCTTCAACCTGATGCTGAGATATGACGGTCCTCCTCCTACCTAACTCCTGACAGCCACAATGTGTATGTTTGGGTAGCCTGTGGTCATTGACATTCCACACCCTTTCACATTTTAAAAGGTAGTGGGATTTCTGATTTCAGCTGTTGTAAACCATCTCACGTGTTCTCCTATGACTGATTTCTGTAAAGATCACAAGATTAATCTTCAAGACCTGCCTCAACCTCCTGTGTATGAAGACTATATTGACAGTTCACACCAGTGTATAATTGCTGGATAATAAGAAGAAATTGGGGCCTGAGATTTTTGACTATCTCTCCGTCACCCTCTCTTTCCTTCCCCAAGATGTTAATATAATTATGTGCGATTTTAAAGGAATATGTGATAATAGGTTATATGCACACACTCTTTCGGATTCCACATCAGCCAGCTGCTGTACTTCTGGCACTGCTCTCAAAACAGGGTAGCTATGGTGTTTTTCACCAGATCACTTCAAGATGTGCCCAAACTTATGGTAAACAACACAAGATGTATTTTTCAAACATTGTGCCAAACGTCAGGCGCTAAAAAGAAGGGCTTCATACTATATGTTTCAAGCTACATCCACCAATATAAAGGGTTATAAATTTGTGTCTACTGTGAACTTACATGGGACAAATATTTGATTACATTAGCCTTCTTTAAAAAAGCAGAATTTGAAGAATTAGTCATTAAACTTTTTCAGGGATAGGTGAATATTTATGTAAGCTTATTACTTCAGTGGCGCTGGACAAGTTATATCAGCCAGGGATGAGGCATTACATCATCAATAGCAGGAGCGCCTATGAAAATGGCAACTCTGCACAGTCGCACGCTCTTTTTCCAACTAGTACGGCCAAAGGGAATCAGTCCTTTTAAAGATTGTGAGCCACCTCAAAGCGCTGTATAAAGAGAAGAGAAACCATCCATTGTAGCGCTTGGCATAACGTGAGTCTGCTGGACATCTTACCTTGTTAAAAAGTGATTTGTGTCTGTCTGAACCAGTAAAATGGTGAATGCCAAACTGCTTCTTCATTGTAAGGGTCTCAATTTGTTTCCTCAGTTGGAGGATCTCCTCTCTGAGAGACATGTATTCATCAAGTGCTAGGTCAATGACTGCTGGCTCCAGAGCCAAAGCGCAGTCGTGGTCCTTGAGGATTTTATCATTCTCCTCCTCTTCCTATCTGTACTCTGAAACTTGAGCTTTTTTTTGTCAGACGTTTTCACCACTAAACAAAAATCACAACTGCAATATGGACAATGGAAGTGACTGAGCTGAAGTCCATCACCACTACTGTGTGCATATAGCCTATCGTCAGTGAATACAGTAGATTTTTGATGAATCCTTGTAAAGTGTGTTGTTTCCAGGTTTTCTTTGATTCAACTGATAAGAAAGAAGAGAAAGCCCTATATCCCCATAGATAATTCCCTTGTTCAGGTTACGGTCATCCCCTTTACACTTCCAGTCTTTTGGCCCATTTTATTCCAAAAATTGCTAGAATATGAACTATGCCAAGAGTGCTAGATTTTCTAAACTGTGCATTACTTTTCCATACATCCTAAACCCACAACAATTAATTGTCAGAACTCCTACAGGGTTAATGAAGGGGATCACATTACAAAAGCAAAATTAAAGGAATGGTCTTTTTTCCTTTTTGGCTAGGTGACTCAGAGTGCTGCACAATGCATTTTGATGTGATGGGTCCAGCATATAAGACATGTTTTAAGCGTCTTATAAGCCTATAACTTTTTCTTTGAATTTTTCACAGCAAATCAGCCTTTGTTGCGGTTGTTATTTCTCCTGTTGTACTTTTTGCATGTTTCAGTGTAAACTCCTCCTTACATGCACTAAATGCATCATAACATATGTAGTGTTGATTGCATAATCAGTAGGCTCTTAAACAATAAGCATTAACCTTTCCAGATGTATCATAAAACAAGGAATCACTTAATAATATTACTGAATGTTCCAGAGGTTAATTTACAGTATCCATATAAAGATTCATTGCTTGTTACATTAGTGTTGACTGAGGAAACACTGGTCATTAATTAAGTGGGCATTTTCAATTTTTGCTAAAGTGAAGTACACCTTTTTAAAATAAAAAATCATCTAATTCCCGTTAAAGACAATTGCACTGATATATAACAAAAAAGATAACTGTAAAGGTCTAGGTGTATTCCATCCCTAGTAAGCTGTACAGTGCAACTTGGGAAGGAAACCACTTGTCTACATCATCCATTTGTGGAATAAATCTTTGTTAAATTATCATGCTCGACAAATGCATAAAGCAATAATAACCTTATGCTGTGTTTCTGTTAAGTCAAAAATAATCATTATGATGGACTAAAGCTAAAATTAGCATAATGTTAAAAAAAAAAAAAACATGACCGCATTGTTTAGATTCTATTAGACTATTTTTTGGTTAAGTCCTATATATAATATAAATTGTTTCGTCCTTCTCAGTAATACTATGCAAAAATGCTAAATGTAATATTATATTTAACTTTGCTCTGGTATGAATTTGTATTATGTAAAGATGAAATATAATGAAGAAACAGTTATAAAATATTTACATGGTTAAATGAAATTAGTAACAATTCATATAATCTCAAAAAAATGCACGTAAATGCAACTATGGAAAAATGATCCACACAAGTTAGTTTGAGCAAACTTGCTTATTTTTATACTTGTATTGCTTTAGGAGATATGCTTACATATATATTTTTAATTGCTTAAATGAAGTTATGAAATACATATAATAAATTTATATTTTTTTAATAGAAAAGATAGGAGCATTTTCAAGTATTCGTACAGTTTTGTGAAATCAGGCTTTTCCTATGCATATCATTAGTGATGTCATTTTATTTGGACTAAAGATGTTGGAACTTAGGCCGTTGTGCACAACTCATAGTTTGTGTTTCTAGTTTCACTATGTGTATCCATTTATACAAAATACCAAAGTTTTTTTCTTTTGTTTTTATAAATGATTTTTTTTAGTTTTGTATGTTTAGAAAGTCCAAGAATTATCAGTAAATATTTTTTCTCATGATAAATGTTGAATTTTATAGAAATGGTTAAAAAAAAAAAAAAAAAAAGTTAAGTTTTGAAGACGAAAAATTACTATGTGGCCCTTCACTTGTGTAAGTTAAAAATGTAGAAACAGAGATACTGTCGAAATCTTTAACATATATACCCTGTACTGTGCAAGGGGCAGTGCAAGTTCTCATCCCAACACTCCCTATAGTTCACAAAGTTGGCAGCTACTCCATACTTTTTTCTTTTGCTCATATATTTTGGAAAGTTACTTCTTGTCCCAGTGCTAATGTTTCTTCCATAGTGCCCATGCCCTTTTGCTCACATGCCTATACCTCATGTGGCTGGCCCAGATGAATGTGTCAGCACCTTTGTCAGAGGGCTCTTCATAAATGGCATTTGAACAGATTATTAGTCCCCTCTGCCAAATATTAAAAGAAAAAAATTTTTTTTTCCCACATTGATGAATAAAAATAAATATACTAATGCAGTGTCTCAGCTTTTGACGCTTCATCATATCCATATAAATAACCAAGCATTCTTAACCTTCAGTCTTACTCTCACATAGAAATAGATATGAGTGATTAAATAATTCAACTTATCAAGGGTTTTATTCATTCAGTACAGTGTCTGTTATGACATAACTGACTGCATTATCTGAAAGTTCTTTGTTCTGAGGTATTGTACTTTATAACTTAAGTGCTTCAGGAGATGGGACTACTGAGACAATAAAGAAGGAATTAGGTTTATAATATAATTGTATGTAATAAAATTAATAATACTCTTAAAACAGTTTAGAACCAGCATGAGAAATACAACTTTCATCTACAACATTTGAATTGGTGCTTGTAAAATTTTGCTGAAAGTAATTTAAGGCCTCTAAATTATATTGAGAGTAATGTTCCCTCCCATAATGAATTGTTCACAATTGCTCACTCACTGTATTGTTTTACCTTACATACTGTAAGAGACTGCGGTGGGTTGGCACCCTGCCCAGGATTGTTTCCTGCCTTGTGCCCTGTGTTGGCTGGGATTGGCTCCAGCAGACCCCCGTGACCCTGTGTTCGGATTCAGCGGGTTGGAAAATGGATGGATGGATGGATACTGTAAGAGAAAAACATTGCTTTCCTAAATATTTGGTGAATCTGTATTAAGTGTTTTGTAGGTTTGGTCTCTAGCAATAAATCCTGAGCATGTTTGGTGGCATAGATACTGATTATTCATTAAGCTATGCTGGTTTGACATGGTGCACTGAGACAAAAAAATGATCGCAATGCTGAGAATGTGTGCTTGAAATAATTATTTCTAAGTTACTTATGCAGTTTGCCATTGGAGCTGATTCTGTGGTCCATACACTGATTGTGTTTGTACAGTAATGGCATGTAATTTGTTTAGAGCCATCTGTTCTCTTAACATGTGACGTTTTCTGAGCCAATGGCTAAATATATGAATCAAATGTGGTAAAGTCAAATGACAGAAGAATATTAGGCAGCTAGCATTCCAGGTAAATGAATCACCAGCCACATTTTCTGGTAAAGCATGTTACTGGTATTTTATTTCTTTTCTCTATACATTAATTATGTTAAAATGACTTTGTCTCATGACTTTTTTTTTAGCTGTAAATTGCAGTATAAATTTGTCAACCTGTTGATATCCAGGAGTGATTATTGTATTTAACGTCAAATGAGTTATATTACATTAGAAAAAACTTATGAAATGTTGCACTGCCAGAAAGGAGACTTGAATAGTGTTGTATAAATAACTCAGTGTTCTTTTAACCTATTTACTGTATTTCTTTCTTTTTGCAAACATTATGCCGGTTAAGAAGGTTTTAGCCAATTTCAGATGTATTTGCTCTATTTTCATACAAGAATGACCAGGTATGTCAGGTTAAGAGCTAAGCAGATCTTTACTGTTTTAGAAGGTTTTCTTGGCAAATGTAACTCCGCTTTTGCTGAAATTACACTATTGTGATTTATGTTATTGTTTATTTTTTATTATTTAAATTAACGTTTCCTCCTCTTTTACAAATATATTTGTTTTGATATAATGTAACATAACTCATTATTTTTAGTATTTACAGTCTGCCTACTGATTTTCTGAATATGCTTTAGACATAATACAATGTTTCACTGTGTACTTCAATGCTTTATTTTATTAATCCTTTATAAAATGCAAGTGCTTGTAAAATATACAAAATATGGAACTGTTTATATGTTGTCAATAAAACATGAAAGTTTTAGACATTAATACACTTAGAGCACAGAATCATGTTAGCCACTGCTGAATAATATTCGTACATGGATGATTGAAAACGGTCACAGATTATTAAATTGCTCATTTTAGAACCTTTCATATATTGAGGCCATATTACTAACTACTAATAAAAGAGTAAGCGTTGTTTGTGGTTGTGCCACACATTCATAACTTACAATATGTAATATTAGACTCTAATAAACATGTGTTTGTAAGTGTATTTTCCAGACTTCTGTACACAGAAGAAAGAAAAGCATGGGAAAAATTTCCCAAAAGCAAGGAAAATGCAGAAGCAGCTTTGATTGTTATATCACAGCTACTTACCCTTCTCAAAACCCCATGCTTACATGTGACGCATATTTCAAAGTAATGAACCACCAGTTTTATTCTGTGACCTCACTGCTCCGTATTCATAAGGTTTACAGGTGAGGCAGGTTTTAAATTATTCTTGATGTTAGCTCATGACAATCTGTGGCACCCATTGCTGCATAGAATGTATTGCTGGCAGTGCATACAACCAAATAAATTAAAATTGCATGTTTAATATTTCCTGTGGTGTATCCATGCAAAAGGTATGTCCATTATCCAAATGGTATAGCATAAAATATGTTGTATTTTGGAAATATTTAATTTGTATTATTTTAAACAAATTCTGTTAAATGGTATATTAAGTGTCTCAGAGTATATTAAATGTCTGCATGTGTTGTTTGCTTATTTCTTGTTGACAATATTAGTTTTTTAAACAAAGATTTGGTTTGTAGTTCAGTTCTCTTGACAACAAAATAATAAACTATACAGACAAAAAAAACCTGAGATTTCTCTGGAGAAGTGTAGCGACTAAAATCTATTCTGAATGATCAACAACTCCATTTTGACACCATTCTTTAATTCTCTATCTGTCAGATACATATACCTCTACACATCACAAGAACAGTAGGAGATGACTAAAATGATCTTGGATATGTGTATGTGAGTGTGTATATAAATGAAATGTATTATTATTATTAGAACTTAAGTGAAGACATGAGCAAAACATGAAATGGATCTACAGATAAATTCAGGCTCCCAGATGCAGTGCTTTCACTTGTGAGTTTTCAAACTGTTCTAGTTGCCTATCAGTGCTTTTTCTGAGTACAGTTAAGGTCATAATTATTAGCCCCCTGTCCAAAATTGAACAAAACCATTAATTTTTCTAAGGAAAATGACTGGTATTTAAAGTGTTCCAAAAGAACAAATAGATAATTTCCAATGAAAATATTTTACTGCTGCACTAAATTGAAACAAGGAGAACTCAAAAATAGCATTGCCAGAATGATTAGCCCTCTGACAGTTAATATTTAATAGTGCAGCCCTCTGACTCACAACTGATAGCAACCTCTTACTGTAGTTTCTCACATGGTTTGCACAAGTCTCCTGAGGGATCTTGGACTGTTCCTCTATGGCAAGGTGCTCCAGCCCATGCAAGTTAGATGTTTCTGAGCTTGTGCCTTAACCTTGCCAAGCATTTTCAATAAGATCTGGGCTTTGAGATGGCCACTCCAAGACTTTGATTTTGGTGTTCCTCGAAATGTTCTGGACCAACTGTGATATTTGCTTTGGGTCATTATCTTGATGAAAGTCCCAGTGTCAACCCCAAGCCAGACTGGCAGCAGATTTCTTCAAATTATCCTTTAAAATGTCAGTGTAATTTTTTTGTTCTTTATGCCATGTCCCTGAATAAGGTTTCCTGTGCCTGAAGTAGCAAAGCAGCCCCACGGCATTATGGTTCCACCACCGTTTGTAACTGTGGGAAAAGTGTTTTTAGGGTTGAAGGCCTCTCCCTTCCTTCATGAAACATAAGCTGTACTCGCAACACAAGAGGCCAGTTCAGTTACAAAGGCC
Organism: Erpetoichthys calabaricus; assembly: GCF_900747795.2. Lineage (NCBI taxonomy): Eukaryota > Metazoa > Chordata > Cladistia > Polypteriformes > Polypteridae > Erpetoichthys > Erpetoichthys calabaricus. The sequence continues at coordinate 30,882,817 of NC_041409.2, read as the reverse complement.
TTTGCAGTGATTCAGGGGTCCATGTTGACATCTCTGATTGTTTTCCACTCCAAAGTCTTTGGATTCGCGCGCTTGCAGCCACGCTCAGGTTTGTTTCTGACAAAATGGGTCACTTTGTATTTTGCAGCTGTTCTGGACACAGTGAAACGCATGGAAATGGCTGGATACCCACCCCGTTAAGATGAGCATCCACTGTCTTTTCTGTGAGGTCTATGGTAATTTCTTTGGTTTGTGGCATGATAAAATGACTTTGCTTACAAAGAATGTAAGTGTGATGCCTCTCATTCTAGCATTAATGTTCCACCAGCCCTGCTCATTTATTAGAGTGTGATGCTAACTGAGTGAGCCAGTCAAGTCATATGGGGTTCAGATGTGGTGGACACCAGAAAGTTTCACTTTACTACAATCCTTCTTGACATATTCACGAGGCTAATAATTCTGACCACCCCATTTTTCAATAAAGTTAGCAATATAGAAGTCATTTTTAATAAAAAATGTACCAGTTAGAGGCTTTTACATTGATGAATGTTTTACTTAGTAAAGTTTGAAAAATGATTTTAAAATTGGACAATAATGTAGGAAAACTTCATAGGGAGCTAATAATTATGACCTTGCCTGTATTTGCTGGCCATTTCTTTTTCTAGTTAAAGATTGAAAGAAACGTCTAATTGTGCCTGAGAATGTGAATGCAGTAGTATGCTGAAGCACCCTTTAAGGCATCCTCATATCAAATAAACCTTCACTGCAGAGCTCTTAGTTCATTTAATTCTGTTTAAATGCACTTTGTCTGCAGTGGCAAGGAAAAGTAAAGTAATCGGATTGTGACAGAATTACTGTTAAAGTGCATTCTCTAAAGAATAACATTTCTCAACAGTTTCTTCTTGTAAATTGATGTTTATATTCCCTTTGGCTTACTAGGATTTTCACACTTTGGAAATATGGCAGTCATTTTTTTAATTCATATTTCCTAGTCACAGCACTGGACTACGTAATTCAGAGAATGCTAAATTAGCAAATAAGTTGGCTGATAGCAGGAAGAATAAGGAACATTTTGAGATGTACTGCAGTGTGAGGTGTTTTGTTCAAATTAGCAGACTATGCTTAATGTACTTTGCCTAATATTAGCTATCATCTTCTTATGTAAATGAAGGTCAGAAGGAACCTGGTCACAAGAGAAGCACAAGTCATGTATATAATGCAACGTGAGTTAGAAGGAGATAAAATAGCACATACTTGCAGCTGGAAAACAACTCTGCTTGTGGTTGTTGATGGCCTTGGAGTGCTACGTTATGCCATTACAAAAAGGAATGTTGGACAGGAATCCTCCAGGGAAGTGGGAGACAGTTGGATAATTGGTAGAATTCCTCTAGTCCAGTAGGTGGCAGTGTAGGTATGTTAATGGGTAAAGGAGGAACAGGTCTGACATGCCCACTGTGGCCTGATACAGAAAGTGATTCTGTTATACAGTAATTTTTGAGCGTCTCAATGCATGTAAGCCCAATTAGTTCCAAAAATACCCACTAGAGGGGGAAAAAACATCAAAAAAACCCTGGCTAGTAACACAGAGGGCCATGTAGAATCTTTTATCAAATAAAAAATGTATTCTTAACATTAAAGCCCTGGAACAGCATGACATTCCGTGGAGCACAATAAGGAGTTGCCAGCAAAGCCAATCCAGGGGGAACCAAGTCCCAATACAAGTAATTCAATGGCATAGCCAAAGAACAGAAAACAAAGGTCAAAAAAGGACAAAAATATTCACAAAGAAACAGCAACTCCCTAGGACTGTAGGTTGCCCTGCCTTTATTGGACAGTCCCATGCAGTAATAGACAGGTGGCTCTGCTTCTTGGGGTACCACCCACAAAACTCATGGAACATAACACAGGCATAAGGAATAAACGAAATGATAACAAACATAAATCAGAGACTCAACAGTGAACAAAAAGGACATAAAACAAGACTTTGAATCCTAGCCTGGGGAGAACCCAAACAGAAACAGAACAGATTGTGATGGTTAACCAGAGCTGGCCTGATTGGCAGGTGCTACCTACCTTATCTGTAAAGCTCAAACTTGAATTAATGATGTCATATTACAGCTACAGCTGTGTAAGTACCTGCAGTTGAGGAAACTACACTGTACAACAAACAGGTGAGGGTAGATAACGGCCAAACCAGGGTTTATCGTAAAATTGGCCATTTTATCTGTTCCCACTGGGAAAGGTGTGTTTTCTTATAATGTTTACTTCTCCAAGTTTCCATAACATTATATGGACTAAACATGCCTGCCCAAGTGAGTAACACTTTTATTACTTCATTGGTTTATGGGAGGTTCAAAAGGTCTGCCGTTGAGGAACTCTAAATTTGGGATCACAAATATATCAATGATCATAAAACCAAGGTAATTTTGGAATAAGCTATAACGGTAACGAATAAGATACTACATCAGTTTCATATATGTTGGGGTGGACTTGGCTGTAGCCTTTAGTCCAAGCCCTCTTTGTACGTCATTGTCACACAAGAGCCTCCCTTACAGTGTCACAAAAGATGCACTTATCAAAAGTCATCGGCTGGAGACTGCACTTCTCTCTTGTACTTGTTTCCTTTTGCTGTTAACTTCATAGCGCAAATATCTAACGCTCACTGTAAAGCTCTTATTATGCTTAAAACTCCAAGCTACTCACGCAACAGTTTCTAAGACTCCTATGTTAGTTCTTCCGAGGCTAATGAGGACAAAGGCCAGCAAGTCCTGCTTCTTTTACGAATCACGTTATCTGTGCAGTATACCTTGTACAAATGAAATGCTTTTTCCTACTAACCTTTTTTTGTGTGTGTTTGCTCACTCCAGTTTACTGTATATGTTACACTCTGATCTGGATGTCTTGCAAGCTGCCATCTTTGTAATGCCCACACAGTGTGCTGGTGACCTGCAGCTGGCATCATTAATGGAAGTTTAACATAGTATACAGTCGTATGAAAAAGTTTGGGAACCCCTCTTAATTCTTTGGATTTTTGTTTCTCATTGGCTGAGCTTTCAAAGTAGCAACTTCCTTTTAATATACGACATGCCTTATGGAAACAGTAGGATTGCAGCAGTGACATTAAGTTTATTGGATTAACAGAAAATATGCATCATAACAAAATTAGACAGATGCATAAATGTGGGCACCCCAAGAGAGATATGACATCAATACTTAGTTGAGCCTCCTTTTGCTAATCTAACATCCTCTAGACACTGTCCTCCTATAGCCTGTGATGAGTGTCTGGATTCTGGATGGAGGTATTTCTGACCATTCTTCATACAAAATCTCTCCGGTTCAGTTCAATTTGATGGCTGCCGAGCATGGACAGCCTGCTTCAAATCATCCCATAGATTTTCGATAATATTCAAGTCAGGGGACTGTGACAGCCACTCCAGAACATTGTACTTCTCCCTCTGCATGAATGCCTTTGTAGATTTCCAACTGTGTTTTGGGTCATTGTCTTGTTGGAATATCCAACCCCTGCATAAGTAACTTCAACTTTGTGACTGATGCTTGAACATTATCCTGAAGAATTTGTTGATATTGGGTTGAATTCATCGGACCCTCGACTTTAACAAGGGCCCCAGTCCCTGAACTGGCCACACAGCCCCACAGCATGATGGAACCTCCACCAAATTTGACAGTAGGTAGCAGGTGTTTTTCTTGGAATGCGGTGTTCTTCTTCCACCATGCAAAGCGCTTTTTGTTATGACCAGATAACTCCATTTTTGTCTCATCAGTCCAAAGCACTTTGTTCCAAAATGAATCTGGCTTGTCTAAATGAGCATTGGCATACAACAAGCGACTCTGCTTGTGGCGTGAGTGCAGAAAGGGCTTCTTTCTCATCATCCTGCCATGCAGATGTTCTTTGTGCAAATTGCTCTGAATTGTAGAACGATGTACAGATACACCAACTGCAGCAAGATGTTCTTGCAGGTCTTTGGAGGTGATCTGTGGCTTGTCTGTCACCATTCTCACAATCCTGCTCATATGCCACTCCTGGATTTTTCTTGGCCTGCCAGACCTGCTGGGTTTAACAGCAACTGTGCCTGTGGCCTTCCATCTCCTGAATCCATTCCTTACAGTTGAAACTGACAGTTTAAACCTCTGAGATAGCTTTGTGTAGCCTTCCCCTAAACCAGGAGACAGAACAATCTTTGTTTTCAGATCTTTGGAGAGTTGCTTTGAGGATCCCATGCTGTCTGTCACTCTTCAGAGGAGAGTCAAAGGGAAGGAAGCACAACTTGTAATTGACCACCTTAAATCCCTTTATATCTCATGATTGGACACACCTGTCTATGAAGTTCAAGGTTTAACGAGCTCATCAACCAAGTAATCAGCATTGAGCAGTGACAGGCATTCAAATCAACAAAATTACAAGGGGACACACATTTGTGCACAGCCAGTTTTTCACATTTGATTTAATTTCATACAACTAAATACTGCTTCACTAAAAATCTTTGTTGGGAAAACACCGCAGTACTCAGATGTTCCTAGGAAATGACAGACAGACCACTGTTATCTTTGTTGTTGAAAGGAGAGTCAATTATTATGCAGGCTGAGAGGGGTCCCAATCTTTTTCATATGACTTTAAATGCTGGTTCTTTTCAGGGATGGGTTTTTGCTTATAAGCATCAGTAAATTAGAAGGGATCTGCTTTTATTCTAACATGTAGGCTTAATTAATTACTGTCTAAAAACAAGACAAAAGAATAGCTATGCATTTGCCCAAAGTGCATGTAAGTGAGCACCAGTGTGTATGTATTGTAATACAAATGAACTGCCAACCATGATGAATTACAGCATAGAAGAAATTATAGAATATGGTTTCACGATTAGAAAGAAGATCTAAAGAGAACTAAATACTCTTTTATGTTAAATAAGCTGTCATTTTTTTAAACCATCTTGAAATAATTGTCCTTTGTTCTCCTCAGATTTTGCTTCTACTGTTATGATCTGCATTTGTGTGCAAAAAAAATCCAACTTGGGATGAATTTTAAATACTGGGGGAGTGCATGTAAATTCATTGGATGAGAAATTTGTCAGGTGCACTCTTAATTTATAATCTGTACTCTAATATAATTTTGAAATAAGTACTCAAATCCAGGAAAACTCAAGAGTGAAGGCAAAAACTAGTATTTCCTAATTTTGTAAAATATGGGATTGTAAACCAAATGATTTTTAATAACTAAAGAAAAATGAAGCGCTTAGAGAAGCTCCTTTGATGATGCGTATAAGTAATGCTATCATTAAACTGGGAACTTGTGTCACACAGCCACAGTACAGTCGGCAGTTCAGCTCCCAGTGTCCCTGCCACGTGTGCTTTCTGTGCTCAGTTCTCTTAAGTAGGCCTTTCTACCTGCCTGAATGCACAACGTCAGACTTATTACAGAAGTCAGTGTGGGTCGCAGTGCCATGTAGTATCAATGCAGTCTCATTATTGCTGTCCTTCAAAACATAAACAGATGTGTAATCAAGTGGCTCTCAATTAACCAAACCCTGAAATGAACGTAATTCAAGCCATCACACACGGCTTTTTATGAAGAGCAATGTTCAAACTTCACTAGTCCTTTTTTCTTGAAATAAGATTCACTTCTGGCCGATGCCATGTTGATAGCCTGTGCAAATGGTAGGTTGCTGTGTTTCCTCTCGGAGCAGCCTAAATAAATTTGAGAATTTAGCCCTTATGACTATCAGTGTGTTGTAAGGTTGTTTAAAATGACCCGGCGTTGAATTATATGTTTGACACATATTGTATATATGATAACCTACTTATCCAATTCAAGCTCACTTATCTGCTGATGCACCAGAACTCCCAATATGTTGCTCCTTCTCCTCTCAGACATACTCCTTTAAACTGAGGTTTAGTAATTGGAAAGGCTGTCGTATCTTGTTGAATTCACCCTCACGTTCCTAGAACCATTACAAGACTTCTTAACGTTGTCATTGAACATCATTCTCCTGAAAAAATAGATAAGAGCACAGTGGGCCCAGTGTTCCAGAATCAAATGATGTACTCGCTCAGTGTCCGTGTCCCTCCCATATTTGTGTTAGGTATCCTCGTATATCCCACAAATGTTTGTGTTAGGTCAGTTAGCGATTCCCAAATGTTCCCACGAGGGGATGTGTGAGTGGTCCTATGATGGCCATGCTGCCCTGCGTGGCGTTGGTTCCTACCTTGCTCCTTAAGTTCTTAGGATAGGCTCTGAGGATCTGAGAAGGTCACATAAAAGCCATTCACAGGTAAGATAGGCTGCTTTCTGAAGCGGTGATGCACCTGATCAACAGCAATATTCAGATATACACTGGCCCTTAAATGTTACTTGGGGAACACAAAGAAACATCCAATATCATTACTTGTGGGTGGCAAAACCTAGTGCTGTAGCTCAGAGATTGGTCATGGGCATCAAAAACAACAAATTCAGCAGCAGAAGACCATCATAATGCTTTTAAAGAAAAGGGCAATTTCAGAGGATCTGAAGACTACTTTACATCTACAATACTGGAGAATGTAAGAGACGCTGAGGAACATAAAATCTGATATGTTAAATATTCCCGTATTCAGCTGTGATCGCTGCTCCCGAAGGAGGTCTGTTATGTCTCCTGGAGGAGCAGCTCATCTGAATCTTAATAATCCGGACTGAAGATAAAAGAACGGTGGAAAGGTTTCAGATCTGTCTTGAATTCATAGAGGGAGGAATGTTCAATCGCTTTTGAACAAGTTGAATGAACTGTCGCTTGTCTTGTTGAATGTAGGTACTGTGGCATTGTGGGTACTGTATAAACGTCTTGTTTCAGAATCTATTTTAATGCAGATTTGATAAGACAGAGTGGAAAAGGCATAAGAGGGACTGGACATCTATGAATGAGTGATGTTTAAAAACATTACAAATACAAGTACTGTAAAAGGTGTTATCCCAGCATTGACATACTGACTGAATTCATCCACGCTACTTCCTTGGGAGCTAAGTTACATCGTCCTGGCTAACATTTATTAACTAAGTAAGAGAAATGATTCGCTCTGTTACCGACACTCTAATGATGAACCATTCTGACCCTACAATGGTGATCACTTTAACCGGGGAAACGTTGGAGGAAACAAACATAAATATAAACCTGTGGCACAACTAGCCAGATCTGACCATCTTATTGTCACCTACAAGTCTGTCATCAGACGGCAAGAGCTCTCTTATTATCTAAGTCAGAATTTCTTATGTGTGTCTGGGGATTTGAGGTTTGTTATAATATTTATATTTTTCTTGAACTCGGATGTGTTTCAGAAGCCTGGTCCTCGATATCCAAAAGAGCTGAGGTTTCAAATACGTCTTGAATGGCACTGCGGCTATTGTGGAGGGTTTTTTTATTATTATTTTCTAATTATAGGGAATATTCATGCTAATGCCTTTGCTTCACTTTTCATAAAAACAATTAAAACTATAACCACAATACATCTTCAGCTGGAGTAGCATAGGAGACACCAATGCGGCCAAACAGAACTCCTCTGAACATACATACACTGTACGGAAGACTGTGTGCTCCTCAGTTCAGTGGCTCCTAATTAAAGTTTCTATAGATGAAGGCACCTTCTTTGATCTGCTTTGAAGTGTGGCTTCACGCCCAAAAGCCAGTACCGTAATTCACACTCTGAGCTGAGAAAGGTACTCGGACCACTTTCAAACATGTTTGATTAGACAAATTCAATGAAAGTGGAATACCTGGGGATTAAACACTTCAGACTTCATCACATAAAAGCATTGCTTGCAGACAGAACAAGTAGGCGTTTCAAATATCTGACAGGCTTCAAACAAGAAAGTAAAACTGGCACCTTTCTGCAAACATCACTTCTAACATTAGATGCTCCAAAATAGAATCGTCCTGCTCACTCTGTTCTACCTACACTTAGTTAGTTTGAAATGTGTGTGTGTGATATGCAGTGAACCCAGTCAGGACTGGGGAATAACGTGCATGGGTAGCTGTCCTTCAATGATTGCATAAAGTAGGTGGTAGGGTTCTTCATTCTGATAGGTGCCCACAGGGTGATGCTGTGCCCTGTACATGTGCCCCTGCTGTCCATTGGAAAAGTCAGATAACTGGGTGTTTCCCTAGAACTTTAATAGAGGACAGGAGCTCTGGGACTACCAGATGGTGCTCTGAGCTTCTGGCCACGGGGCTTCTATGCAGCTGATTTGACAACAGAAGGACTTCTGAGGTCTTGAAACCATCCTCCTGCCAGCCTTACTTGGAGTGATGAGTTGGGAGGAGAACAGAAGCACTCAGCCGGCAGTGGCAACTCCAGGTTTTCTGGTCCAGGCATAATATGGCCACAGTGGGTAGTTAGTGTGGTACATGAAGGCCAAGAAATGAAAAACAATCATACTAATAAAGTACAGAATGTGTGGTAAGAACATAATCCATAATGCCACCTACTGCATTAGTAAGATTTATAAGAAGATGTTCATGCCTTATTGCTCCTCGCTGTGGTAGCTAAGTGTACCTTGCTGTCCATATTGTGCACAGAGAAGACAATGAAGACCAGCAGCAGTTGCCTGTACAATAACTGGGAGATGTTTTTTGCTGCCTGATCATCCCGGTGGCTCATTCAATTATTTGAGTTGGCAGTCAACACAACATGTTGCATGTGTTTGGAGGGGAAGACTGGAGGATCCAGACAATCTGTGAGGTGGCAGCGCTATACCCACTGTGCTGCCACTTTCTTAAGCATGTTGGGTACAAATACAGTTAGTAAAGATTCAGAGCACTGTAAGCATGGTGGGCATGAGTGTGTTTCTCTATGTCACAGCTTCATGGCACTCATATTGTTCTTTTGACAATTAATTAACATTTAGTAAAAATTGCTTATTCCTGAAATGTCTTATTTAGCAAACCCTTCCTCCAACAGAGAATGCTGACCCTGACAAAATTTCTGTCAAGAAATGAGAAATGTCAGTTGTGGGTTCCATCAGTTCCATCAGCCTCATGTATTGGGTGATCAGGATGCGCAGCTCTTATGGGGGAAATCTGAACGCCAACTCCTGCGTATTTCTATGTGGTTCTGATGTCATAACAAGCAGCATGGAGCTCACAGAAAAGCTGAATTTACTTAAATCAAGGTAAGCAAATCGTCATTAACAAAGAAGAAATGTCACACAATGAACTTGAGAAATGGTGATAATATGAAAGGAAGAAAGGGCTCAGTTATGGAAGTTCTAATTGGAAAAGACAAATGGTCCTTAGTGCTGCTATGACAGTAAAAACAAACTTGCTGGTCAATGCTTGGAGAAAACCAACATTTTATTCTAAAAAATGAAAAAGCAGAGCTCCTATACTGAGATATTTTTCTACTTTGAAATCATATTTCAAATGTCATTACTGTACATTTACTGTAAATGTTCCATACAGTACGCACTAGAGAGAGCCGTGCTTTCGCTTTCAGTGGGTGGTTAAGTTTCAAAGAAAAGAGACCTTCCTACAAATGTAAGTCAGAAAGATGCGGAGTTAGCTGCGTGTCAGCTGCCTGAGCGAGTCTCACGGCAATACGAATCTGTGTAGGAGCGTATTACTGTCATCTGACGGCATTTCCCAGCTGGGGCGCCTCTGCCTTTCAGTTCCATCTGAAAGTCAGCGTCCCAGAGGAGCGCAGTTCTGAAAAAGACGCATTTCATTTTTCCATCCATCCATCCATTTTCCAACCCGCTGAATCCGAACACAGGGTCACGGGGGTCTGCTGGAGCCAATCCCAGCCAACACAGGGCACAAGGCAGGAACCAATCCTGGGCAGGGTGCCAACCCACCGTAGGACGCATTTCAATTTTGTTACACTAAATTGAACAGAACAGTAATTTAGCTTTTTTAGAAGTTTAATTAAGTACAGTTTTCTGTTTTATTTCATGTTGAAATACTTTAAACCTGTTTCTACAACTACAAGAATATGGTGTGCTTAGAAAAGACCTGTTTGTTAATTTCATTTGTGCAATTCAGAACATGAAAATAGCTTGAAAAGTGTTGCAGCATTTACATTTGAAACTCCTCATATGTTACCTGTCGATTGTAATATCAGTAGGTATTAATCTTTAATCCACTATATAACTGTATTGAGGATATACAGTGTGCAGCACTGCAGTTCTGAGGGCCTCGTCTTAGTGCATTCTGACCAAACCAGATGTTTTTCAGATGCATACAACATTCGTTCAAGCAGGTTTAATAAACACGCTGAAAGAGTGGTTATGTGTCAAATGGTAAAGTTCTTCTTGAAATGAAAAAACTAGACCCAAGTATAGAAAAGGATCAGGAGGTGGGCCTCACCCCAGGCATCCTGGCCCTAAACTGAACAGGCAGGCTTTGTCTTGCACAGGCCCAAACTGGGGCTTGGCTTTTAAAATTCACAAATGTATATTAAATGCTCCTGAAACACAAAATATTCAAAAATGCCTAACAAGAGGGAGGAAACCTTAAAACCTCTGGCCTGGAATGACAAGGTCAATGCAGAATCTTTACACTTGAAGAATTTAATAATAAGTTGCATTTATAGAGCACCTTTCATAAACCCAAGGTCACTTTACATACAGAGGAAAAAACATCACATGGAAGACAAAGGTTCGTTGAACAGGAAAGTTTTGGGTTGAGATTTAAAGATGGAGAAAGAGGAGCAATCTCGGAGAGACTGAGGAAGAGCGTACCAGAGTTGAGGGGCCATAACACTGAAGGACCTGCCTGCCCTCCCAGGGTGCGTGGGACAGTAAGGAGATGACTGCTCGAGGATTCGAGAGAGCGACGAGGAGTGTAAGGAGCTGAGTGAGGTAGAGGGGGGCAAAGGTTATAAGGGCTTTGAAGGGGAGAAGATGAATCTTGAATTTAATCCTTGATGGAATTGGTAACAAGTGAAACTGGGAGAGAGCAGGGGAGATGTGAGCAGAACGCTCTGTGTGGGTGAGGACTCTGGCTGCGGAGTTCTGAATGTACCGTAGCTTCTGTATAGATTTTATTTATTGGAATTAACAAAAAAAGCAAACAAAAATGGATAAAAGGGCAAAATAATGTAAAAGGATTTGTCTGAAAGTCAATCCAAAGCAAACATGCAGTCCACATCTAAAATGCAATACTCAGAAGCTAAAGACAATTGCAATATTCAGAAAAACAGAACAAATGTACTCACAGCAAGAACTTGTCTCCGCCAACCTCAATGAACCCCTGAGGGTCTCAGTCCCCATCCTGAGTAGTGGTCCATCAACAGTGATGTAATGGTGACCCTTCCTCTTAGAGGTTCGGCCCTCATAAAACAAGGAATGTATTTAAACTTTCATACACAATACAGAAATACTAGCCGAAACATGTGAATATTAACATAAATAACATAATGACAAAAAAAGAATTAAAAACGACTAAAATGACAATATAACAGAAAATAAACATAAGCCAGGGAACAAACCTTATCTGTGGCATAACACGTCAAGTCTAAGAACAGGACCATGAGATGAAAATCCTTTTGGGAGCAAACAGAAGTGTAGTCGGAGAGCAGGCATGGGTCCACCAACAGTGGCGTAGCTGTGGGGGGCAAGGGGGGACATCTGTCCCCAGGCGCAGCATCCAGGGGGCGCCAAACTGATGTTACGAAATTTTAGAATGAAATGTTTTCCATTCTTAAATGCACTAAAAAGTAAATGAAAAACTACCCAACAGACAATAACTTATCCCCTCCACTACTCTAGCATGCGTGACTCCAACCCAGAAACATTAAACAGGCCGCGCGACTGACATGAGGCGTTGGTGTATCATCGTCTAAGTTGTTGCAAACGCCATTTCTGTGTGCCAAGTGATTTGTGTTTATGTGTTTGATAGAAAATTGATTGGGCTGTGGTAAAGTATTCTAGTGGATGGCTGCAAAAGTCTAGACGTTTCCCCATCATATTTTCCTTCAAATAAATTGTAAGTAATGCAGTTTTTATAAATATGTAAATATTTTGCTTTATAATTTGCTATATACTTTCTTTAAAATCGTTTTCAAATGTGGAAAATGAATTTTTTCTTACAAAAACTAATGACGGATTTAGATTTTAAAGAACGTGAAGCGGCGTTATCATTTTTGGGAGCTTTTTATTTAGAGTTGCATATTCATGGGAAACTTTTACTATACACACTTGGATGGCTTGGAGATGTATACTGAAATAATGGACTGCCGAATGCTACTCAAGACAAGAGCGGATGTTAAGCTTTCGACACCAGAGGACCTGCTTCACTTTATTGTACAGTATGGGGAAGATGTATTTCCAAATCTGAGAGTCGGTCTTCAGACTTTACTGACTGTTGGAATCTCCATCGCCAGTTGTGAAAGATCTTTCAGTAAATTAAAACTTATCTTGTCCTACCTGTGATCATCGCATGGCACAGGAAAGATTGTCATCCTTGGCTTTGCTGAGTGTGGAGCGGAAGTTAGCGACAGCGTACATTTAGATGAAATAATCGATAAATTTTCAGCAGCAAAGGCTAGAAAAATTTCTCTTTGAAGTTAATAATTACATTTAAAACATTATACATCAAACTATTTTTTTTACTTTATACTAACTTCATTTTCAGGTTATTATATTATTATATCCAATGTAATGTTTAAGTTTTTGCAATGTTATATTTGAATAATATTTCAGAATAATTATATTTTTGAACTACCGTTGTTGTCTTAATTATTTTACTTCATTCTATCTTTATAAATTTAGCAAAACCTTGAAAATATACGCATAAAAGTGCTTTAAAAAATTAAAATATTTAAAAATTGAAAACTATTTAAAATAAAAAATATGATTTTTTTTCTTAAAATACTATTATTTTAAATACATTTTTAAAAAATTTTCTTTCCCTTCCCCATTGCATTTTGGCAAACAGGAGGGAGCGCGAAATCTTCAGTTGTCCCCGGGCGCTGAAGACCCTAACTACGCCTCTGGGGTCCAAACACCGGGAGATACAAACAAAGAAATGGTGGTCAGAATCAGAAAGGATCAGATACTGTATATACGCTGCGACGTTTCTAAATCTGTCCAGTACATTCTTCCTAAATAAATTGCTAACTGTAAGTTTTTTATGGGTTTTTAGCCACAATGCTGACCTGCGAGAGACAATAAGGAAAAGTGAAAAGGAAATAGTCCGAAAAACACAAACCTACAGGATAAAACATCTTTTGTCAGAGTCAAAAAGGGAAACCGAAATTGAGGAGTCAGGAACCAGAGCAGGAGAATTGTCACCAGGAAGGTAAAAAATCAAAGGCTTTAGAAAAAGCAAAAGGGAAGGCTTATCCTCAAAACTCAGACAGGGAACAGCCGCCAGGGGGCTCACGTCATTGACACCCGACGTTGTGACACTTGTGACCATGCCCCTAGTAACCAGGACCCTCAACCTGACATTACAGAATCACAACATAATGTCGCTCACAGACAATAAACATGGCAATCGTGGCAAGAAAAAAAAAATACTCAACTAACGTCAAATTCAAAACCTCACATCCTGAAACCCTTAGACTGACATACAGAGCGAATCAAATGATACAGGACAAGCTGCAAGAAATTCATACCCAACAGATTATAACAGCAGCCTTCTTTAATGGCAGAAAAGACATCAACGACATGGCGCAGTGATGACGTCACACACAAAATGAATTATATTTATAACAATAAAAAACAGAGAGTTGCAACATACCAAAGTGGTCCAGCGTAACCTGCGGCTCCGATTCCTGACACTTTGTTTGTGATGAAGAAACTTTATTGTTACACAGTTTTAGTTGTTGATTGCTTCTCCTTTGATCCTTACTGCAGCTGCTCTTGTAAGATGTCATTTTACACCACATTTTAATGAAGCAGCATATAATAAAAAAGGACGCCCACTGATTTATTATATCAGAAAGAAATATTGCTGTATAAAGTGTGTTGTTGAAGAGGGTCAGAAGGGTACTTAGTTAGCCTGTTAGCCCTTTCTGCTTGCTAGTTTAAAGGGACATACTGTACTGTAGTATAAAATCTGAACAGCAGTTTCATGTTCCTATACAGTAGCCTATGATGGTACACTAACGGTACGTCCCCCGTTTCTACCATTTTAACATTCATAAGGTTGTCCCCACTGTGGCTGAACAGATGTCAGGCTACTGCTCCCTGTGGAGCAGCGTGGCAAAGTGTGGCACTGACTGCCCACATTCGGACTCCTCCACAATAAATCAAGAGCGTGGCAGGCTCTGCATTATTTATACGACTTTCATTTCTAACTAACAGCATGAGCAGAATGCGATGGCCTGGTTACTGCATGTGGGGAGTTTGCAGTCTGTAACTCATGTCTGCATTTTTTCCCCCATTTTAAAGGTGTGTCTTGTGGGCTAATTGGGGACCCTAAGTTTGGCCATCATGAGTGAGTGTGCTCTGGGACTGACCGGTACGCATATCTGTCCTTGGCTAGCATCGGCTGTGAAAAAGCAAAATGAGAAGTATGACTGAAATCAGCTGACTGAAGCAGGCCTTCACTGAATCCTGGCACTAGACATCTTACTGTGGATTGCTGTTTTACAAAGATGGACAAGACTGCTAGCTTTGCTGTGTCTTTTATCCAGCAGAATGAACGATCAAAGAAGAAAATGCTGCAAGCACCTATGCAGTTTCTTAGCCCGTTGATCATAAACGCAGGGAAGTATTAACTATTAATTAATTAATTAACATAATTAACTATGCAGGGAATGAGCCGAGATGCCAGCTGCATCTAAAGCAGCCTGTGCTAATGAATGCCCATCCTGCACATTGGAGTCTCGGCCTAACATTCATTAGCAGAACACTTTGACTTTTAGAGAGAAATCAAACAGCTTCATTTAATTCATTTCTCAATTGAATTGCAAACAAGAAAACAGGAAATCTACTACACTAATAAAACATGAAGGTCTGCATGTGTGCGTTAGATTTTCGAATATCACGTCTTCTGAACCCGGCCTTGTGTCTTGAATGCATTGCAGCTCATTATAGTCCTCAGGGTAACATTTCCCGTTGTTGGTGGGCATGTCATCCAAGTTCATCGCCTGCTGGCAATTACAGTGCTGGCTTTAAGTGGCCACCTACTTTGCTGTGCCTTTATCTGAGCTACAGATAAGAAAACCTTTGCTAAACTTATAGGGGGTCTTCTTGTTTTCTAAATCCATCTCCTGGGTTCTTGGCTTTTGTTTTGTCATCCTGACCTCAATTGTCATTTTGGTGTTTGGCTTCATTGTTTCAGCACTTATCGGTCTCCCAGGTTTGATCTCTTTCTCTTTCATGTCTCTCTCCTGATTTGCCCTTTAAAAACCTTGACAGTTTCCCGACACAAGAGTACGTCAGGTTCTTCTGATGTGATTAAAATCGGAAGTGCGAGTGTGAGACATACGATGAAGAGTCAAGGAGTAGGAGGCATGCTGAAGGTGGGAAGAATACTTGTGGACAGGAGTGAGTGCCTCGAAATGACCGAGTCTGAGAAGCAGGGTTTACGTAGTGTGATGGACAGCCGGCGGTTCAGTCCGGCTGGGACGTCCCTGAAAGAAAAGAACAGAAGAAGGCAGCCTTTTCAGGACACTACCTCCCCCGGGACTCTAGGTGGCAGCTCCCCTGGACGGCAACAGTTCCCCGGATTCCCTCAGGGCATCCTGGGACATGGAGTTCATTTCCTCGGCCCTGTTGGGTGCCGTGGGTGCCACCAGGGGGAGCTCACAAAGAACCTGGGGACTCCTACTGTTACGACAACCTGGAAGTACGTTGGAGTCACGAGGACGGAAGCCTGCAGTACTTCTGGGCTACTTGAGAATGGATGACGTGGCGTTTTACCCGGGAGGAATACTTCCAGGTCATGGACTATTTAAAGGACTGCTGAAGGCCCAGCAAGGAGAGCCGGAGTTGGGTGGTAGTGTGACGGAGCTGCTGGGTGGAGAGGAGGATTGTGATTATTGATTATTGTTTATTATTATTGGAGAATTGTGGAGTGTGCGGTGCTTTGTGCACTTTATTTGAAGAAATTATTAAAGAATTCTTCTTGGAGCTTTTAAACGTGTGCCCTGGACGTCTGTCTGTGGGGCTTCACGGGGCAACAGCACCTCTAGCGTCCACAGTAGGGAACGTAGTCGATAGAGGGACCACCGGCCAAGAGAGGTTTAGATGCACGAGGATACAGAGGAAAGGGGCTAAAGGTTCATGCAGGGCAAGAGATATCAAATATTTTTTACATTTATTCTATTACCATTACGTGGCTAGTGAAATAGAAATGCAAACAAACTAAATAAAACAAGACAAAAGTTCCAAATACACTTAAATGAAATAAGCTATTGAAGCAACAAAAGTAAGGAGGCTGAAATAATGAAATAAAAGAATGGAGGCTGGAAGAGTCAGATGAGCAGTGAACGGCCATGAGGGAAAAGGAAGCAAAAATATTTGACAGGATCATAAAAAACAAACTAAAAAATCTGTAAAGGGGCCGTGGTTCAAAGTCAGTAAAGACCAATGAACCAAATTAGCAAAGCTCAAATTATTATTATTAAAATCTGTAAAGGGGCAGCGGTTCAAAGTCAGTAACGACCAATGAACCAAATTAGCAAAGCTCAAATTATTCACCGAAAAACAAAGTGTTTGCTAGAAAAGTCATTACGCTGAAGCTCTTTTTGAAGCACTGATTATAGCAATGTGGGAGTTTCTGTTGTTAATGCCAATTGTTTGGTGGCAGGAATAGCACATCAGCGTCTTAAATACATTTCACTTAATGATGTCAAGACATGGAACTTGTGGACGACTTGTGATGGCCAACAGCCCATGTCGCTAACCACAAGATGGCCTCCATAACTTGTGCAATTCTACAAATTCACCATCAACAAGGTAAACAAAAAAGTGACCCAAAGTATAAACAAGATGGCAGTTGTCACCCACGTGCACATGGGGGCAGCTAAAGGGGTTGAGGAAGGGCAGCTCTGAATCAGACCGGGATGTGGCGGAGTGCACTGACTCTTTGACTCCCTTCATGGGAGATTCCACCTGGCCCTCCTGACGTCTTTTCTGGGTCCGAGCCTATGGGTGAAGACCTTGCCGGCTCCGGCCCCTGTGATGTCACGTCCAGGCTCGAGCCTATGGCTGAAGACCTTCCTGAGCCCGACCCCTTTGACCTCACTTCCTGTCTTCCCCTTTAAAAGCCTCCACCTTTTCCCTATCCCCTCAGTTCTGTTTTGTGCACAGCATTGCTATCTCTAATCGCCAATTTTCAGCCAGGAAACCAAATGTACGGGTGGCTGCCCCAAACCTTGCTATGGCTCGTTGTGGAGTTTGTGACACAGTATAAAATAATAATCACAAGAAAACAAGAACAGTAATTTCCAAAGATGACAAAAGTAAGAAGTAAGTTCAGAAAAAGCAACATCATTACAACAGCATAATGAATGAAAATCTTAAATTTGATAACAGAACACTAGGAGACTAACAAGACTTGCACAAGAGTAAGACACCAATCCTGAAACAGAACATCACAACAACAACCAGCACATTGACAAACAAAGGCAAAGCAAAATAGCAAGCAGACTGTTGTTACAAGCGATGTGTTCAGGAGATGATTAAGCAGCAAAGACTCCTGGTCAAGACGAGCAACAGTCAGCATAATGAGTAGCCACGAACTGAAAGGACAAGATGAAACTGAGATCAAATACTAAAAGATGTTCTTATTAAAAGGCACAATTCCACCGCTAGAGCCAAATTACTGTATATACTCACATATAAGTCGGGTCTTGAAACCCGAAAAATCGATCATAAAATGAGACCCCGACTTATGCGCCCGTTCAAAAATGAGACTCTTAATTTTTTTTTTGTACATCTTCTTGCCTCCTCCAATCTCACGTCAGTTTCTCAGCTGCATCAAATTCTGTTGCAGCCGTGCAGTTACCAATTTCTTTCGCTACTTCAACGACTTTTAATTTAAAACCAGTTTTATATTTACTTCAGATTGAATGCTCCATCGTAGATAAGGGATGCTCTTACGATAAAGGCGTACGAGGGTGTGAGATAGTTTGGGTATTACCGTGTGGTCACGTAGGGACAATAGAGAGAGAGACAGAGAGGTGAGGAGGACGCGCTAATATAGCGCATTGCTGCACCCCCTGTGCTCCGTGGTTACTCTCTCAGGTGGGCACGCGTTAGCATATCGTAATCTCACGGACCAATAGCAAGAGTTTTCCGCATTCGACTTATACGACAACATTATAAAACACCAGAAATTATACAGTAAAATCAAGTCCCGACTTATCCACAGTAGAACTTACCTGTGAGTATATACGGTAGTTTAAAGCTCAGTGCTGCTAAGAAGATCACCCGATATAGTATCTGCTGTGGTAAAGCGGTGTACGATTGCTGCATTTTGATATATTGTCCCTTCCCGTGATTTCAACAGCACAACGTGGTCATGTCACTTCAAAGCATCGTGTAAATGAAGAAAAGTACGAAAGTAGTTAAAAATTAACTTTGTCAATCAATTTCAAACAAACATCCAAATTAAAATCCTCACATATAAAACCACCAAAATAGACAAAATGACATTACATATATAAAAAGTGGCTACTACTACACAGGCTTGTTCAAAAGGTTTGATGCTAGTGAGGCAGATCCTTAGGAGGTTACTGCTCCTCTCTTTATTCACTAACCCCCTGCCTAATTCTAAGTAATGAAGAACCAGCTAGATCATACTTAATTAACTTTACTTCGTCTCAGCAGGCCTTCTAGAGCATTGGTTTTGAACTTGTGGGTCACAAACCCAAATGTGGCTCTCGGAGAGCCTGGCACAGGTCACTATTAAGTAGCTGAGCACCGGCAGTCTATATGGGTCTCAGGATGCCCTCGACGGGTCGCCCCCTTCTCTGCTTTTCCTCAGTATATACATCGGCCAGTACACACAAAAGACCATGTGGGACCCTCAACTGCTACCCCCCCCATATCTCCTCGATAGTATTTAGTAGCATAATAATATGATAACCACACATGAAAATCCAAAGACAAAGGAAGTGCTTAAAAGATAATGAGCAGAACGCATGGCTGAAATAGCAATTGGTGAAGAAACTGCACTCGGATGGTGTTCACCGTTGTTATACAGATCACAAAATCGGATTATTCTCCGGTCCTTTCGAGCCCCTTATGTAGGAACAGAATGAGTGATGTCGTATTACGCCAGTGCAGGCACTGCTTGATAATCTCGGAGTTGACGTCAGAGCTGCACAGTCATCTCAGAGCCCTAAAGGCACAGAACTGTGGGCTGGAAAAAAGCAATGATAAAATAAAATAAACACGTAAAATGTATTTTAAACAGCGTTGGAAGAGTGATTAACCAGCTATTAAATCTGGCATGAAGCAGAGTAGTTGAGCGCTGCTCCTTGGGGACCTTGAGATCTTAACTTTGCAAGCCAAGCTGGGCTGAAGTGAATTTTCTTATGAAAGGTTTACTTATGTTCTTAGTGCAGAACAGCAATAGCTAGATATGGAGAAGTGGGGTGGATTTAGGAAAAACTGAACTTAAGAGAAATTAAAGGATTTGCTTACACAGAGGACCACAAACTCAAGTTCATTTCAAAGGCCCCCTGAACCCTTTAATATAACTTTGGGCTAACAGCTCCTGCCCAAGCATTTCTTCTCCATTTCTGTGTTGTGTTTGAATTGGACAGAAATAATAGTCCATTGTGAACCACTAGGGGGCATTGCAGCACCCCAGACACAATCTCAGATGCCAAGAAAGTGACTTCTTGCCTCAAATCCCTTCATGCATTCCACGGCTCCAAGAACATGATTTTGCCTTTTCCCAGTCCACCCAGTTGAGCTTCGCTTCATTACTCTCCCGACTCTGATTCACCAGGGGAAGCGGAGCAGCTTCCGTTACACCAGACCTGGGAGTACTTCCAGACTTCCAGTGCTACCACATTGCATCCAGAAAGCACTTGTGGGTCAGGTGGAGCCTCCCCATGATAGGAGAGTCTGTCTCCAGCAGCTCCCCCCTACCAGCACCCAAGGACCCCAACAATGCTGCCCATCAAAACTACAACTCCCATGTAGCTTTGCAGGTGTCCAGATGGGATGCACACCAGGGGGATGTTACCATCCAGTGTACTGGTGAAGCCCATGGCCTTAGGGAGCAGTCTGTCCGGGCAAGGCACCACTACCAAATGTGGTCGGGATGACCATCCACCCAAATCCTTCCATGTAAAGGGTCTCCCGGCCAAGTAAGGACCCATCCATCCAGGCTGGGATGTCAGCCAACACCATTTCAACAAGTTGTTAATTTTATAGCAAAGCAGTGGTTTGCTAAGAAAGAAAGTGGAAATGTTAGAAAGCAGGCTGGAGCCTGTTAGAAAAGATTTTTTGTCAAACCAAAAATCAAAATGAAATTCAAAGACAAGAATTCCCCTAAAGAAGTTTCATTTCTTTAAAATTGCAACTCAAAGCAAGGATTTGGTCTTTTTTAGTCTGAATGTTGTTGATGTACAGTATTAAGTCAGTCAGTCAGTCAGTCAGTGTCCAACCCGCTATATCCTACCACAGGGTCACAGGGGTCTGCTGGAGCCAATCCCAGCCAGCACAGGGCTCAAGGCAGGAAACAAACCCCCGGGCAGGGCGCCAGCCCACCGCAGGGCACACAAACCCACACATGGGGACAATTTAGGATGGCCAATGCATCTAACCTGCATGTCTGTGGGAGGAAATCCACACAGACACAGGGAGAACATGCAAACTCCACGCAGGGAGGACCCAGAAAGTGAACCCAGATGGGTCTCCTTACTGCAAGGCAGCAGCGCCACCACTGCGCCACCGTGCTGCCCTTCAGTATTAAGATCACCATAATTACAGCAGCATAATGACCAGGCACACAAAATGGCAGTGCCCACGAGAGGAAATGCACAGAATGCTGGAGGCAGTTCAAGTCAAATATGCTCCTCACATTGTGGTCCTTCGACTATCTCGATCCAAACTTCATCTGATAATGCTCGGCTCCTGCCTGCCCAACTGTGTGACTTTCTTACAAAGAAATCAGTAATCAGCTGAAGGACATACCAGCTCTTTCATGAATAACATGAAAGCTTTCATTTTCACAATGTTTAAGATTAAGCATCGCTCAGTTTTGCAAAAGCAGAAATCTTTCCCTCTGTTCATCCTCCTGTCCTCAAGCCAACTGTTTATAAGAACTGTGTGTGCGCCAGAACTGAAACCAAGAGCTTGATGCTTAACGATAACACGCTTTGACATGTGCTCTGTGTCACTTACTTACTGTAATGTTGTTTCTGGACAGGAGAATTATTCACAGAATGGCACGCATTGTTTGTGAAAACCTTCTGTGCATGAAATGAATATTCTCTTGGCATTTTTAAAATCTACAAGTTATTGTTCCTTAAAGGAGTGGAGTGATGATGGTTCACAGAAACAATAATTACGGAATGACATGTTTAAAGAGAGTTGAGGACAAGGTTATGGAGCAGCGGATGGATATTGCAGTCTGCAGACATAACATTTGTGGTGCTGCTAATAATTTACAAGGCACTCAGTGAACCTTTGCCTCTGTTTGCACAGTTCTCATGAATGTGATACAACGCAGCTTGGCAGAGACATTTTTACCACCTTTGTTTACAATAGAAGTTATTAGGAGGGTTTGTTCCTTTTCTGTTATCAAAGGGTGTGTTTCTTCTTTTAAGTTATTTATGAATGGCACGCTTGCTTTGAAAAGCACAGTAAGAGGCCACTTTATTAGCTACACCTGGCCTTGGATAAGTAATCATTTCCTTCAGTTAAATAAGTAAAAATGTGAAATCATAGTCGTTAATAAAAATGGAAACAATAAGGGCATTACAAATAAGCTTCACCCCTTAGAATTAAAAGACGAGTAAAGAATTCGGGTGCAGTCGTGAACTCTGACCTAAACTCTAAATCACACATTAACCAGATTAGTAAGACTGCATTTTAACATTTGAGTAACATTGTAAAAGTTAGACTTTTTAGAAGATTCAGAGAAATAAATTCAGGCTTTTGTTTTTAGTTAGATTAGTATAAATGCACTTCTAACTCGTCTAACTAAGAATGATATCTACAGGCTGCAGTTAGTTCAGAATGTGCAACAAGAATCCAAGTCAGAAACAGAAACTCAGAGCACATCTCACCAGTTTTAGTGTTGTGACGTTGGTTACCTGCGCCTTTTAGAACTGACTTTAAAATACTGATAATCTTATATATAAACAGCTACGCAAGGACATGTGTGTGTGTGTCTGTCTGTCTGTCCCACCCAAAAATGCGAGGCTACAGCATGAAGCTCAAAGAACCAGTAAGGCGGCCCCAAGTTAACAAGTCAGAAGAAGAAAGAAGTCCAAGTCTACAGCATGAAGCTGAAAGAAAGAGACTCCGTCACCAAAGTTACACTGCTGAGGAAAGACAAACTCGCTTAGCCGCTGATAGACAAGGGGGAGCGACTGTTGACCACATCAAATTATGAGAATTTTTAAATATTTAAGCATGTTGTGAGGGATGACCGAATGTCCTTGCCCAGCTGGGATGCCCTTGAGATGGAAGGAGGCATTGTCTCCCCAGAACTGTTGATGGCAGCCCCATGGGGTTGCAGCAGCACCACGGTTTCCCATAGGGCATCATGGGACTTGGAGTTTCTTGGCTCAGCCCCTTTGGGTTTCATGGTTGCTGCCAGGGGGTGCTGCAGAGAATGGGGAGCCCTATTTTATTGGTTCTTCCAGCTGGGAAATAAAAGGAGCTGCCTGCTACTGTTCTGGGAGCCAGAGTCCGGAGGAAGGAAGAAAAGCTTGCGTGGAGAAGTGGAGCCAGTGACCAGAACCGAGACAAAAGAAGAAGACAGAGTGGCAGAGTACCATATTGTGAAATATTGCTGTGCTTATCTGTACTTGTGGTTGTGGTGTGGGAAACACTTATTGCAAGAGTTTCCCTCATATAGAAACTCTTTGTGATTTTACACTTGTGTCTGAGCCTTTGTGTTGGGTGTTTGGGGATCTGGAACACCCCCTGGTGACCATGATGTTTAAAAAAGGATGAAATTGCAACATTTGCCACTCAATTACTTTTTAGCAGCTAATCGTATTGAAATTTCCATTCCCTCTTTTCTGTATCCTCATTTTATGATGAACAAAAAAGTTCCTATTTAGTTTCTATGTATAGCAAGTGATAAGCAAGTAAATGCCCTGTTAGTGGAGAGATGCTTGCTTGAGTTGAAGTAACAAAGGTCTTTGGAGATGCAGGGAGTGAGAGTGGGAGGATGCTTTGTGGAGATCCACCAGCAGCTCTGCTCAGGGACGAGGAGGTTGTGAGCGTTGCTCAGCCCTCATTTGCCTCTTAGCACTCAACTTATATGTTATGGCTGTGGCGCATTCTACACATTTTGTAACATTTCAATATTATTACTGAACTTTTGAAATTATTATTGCCATTCTATGAATTATTCTGTGCTGCAAAATTACTTTTTTCCTTAACTCTTACACTTAATTTACAGTAAAATTTCACAATATTGATCTCTTAGTTAAAAACAGGCTTAATAAGCTTGAAACACTAGATGCTAGATAAAAGAAATACTCGTCTTTCTGCTGTGATGAACAAGTCATGTGTCAGATCTGAGTTTCACGTATTTATGTTATGTTGTAAAAATAGACAAGGAAACAAATAAAGTGTTGGGGTACCAGTGGGTAACCACATTTAATGTCCATTGTCAGTAATGTCATGATGCCAAAGATTAAGGAGCCTCCTGTTAAAGTGTCTCCGATGAAGGTCCAGTCTCAAATGATAACCTCGTGCTGTCACTTGCAGTATTTATGTTGGAGCAGAAGCAGAAGAGGTGGGCCAGTTGTTGTCTTTGGTTCTTATCCAGTCCTAAGATAAATGGAAACTGGGTTAGTCGCGGTGTCACATTCAAATCTTCCCCATAACATTAGTCACTCCGTCACCTGGGAGACACAACCCATGCTCATCTGCTTGACAACACAATGCAATGTACACTTTACCACTCTTCTGTGCAATATATAATATAATATAATATAATATAATATAATATAATATAATATAATATAATATAATATAATATAATATAATATAATATAATATAATATAATACAGTATAATATAATATAATTACGGATGGGCAAGTTAACATGTCATTATCGTGTTAACACATTAATTAATTAACACAGACAATTATTTTATTGCACGTTAACACAGTTTTTGTTATTATTAGTATTATTAAATACTGTATCAATTCAAGTGCAAGTCTGAGCTTTTTAGATATTGAGAAAACGTAATAGACCCTGTTTGGTGACTACTGTCTTCCATCTTCTATCGCCTCAAGAGGTTTCTAGTTTATTGAGCTCTTAGTGAGAGATGTTATAGAGAATGTGTTTTTTTTGCCTCTCACTTTGAGTTTAGATATAAATGTCGAATATTTAATTCTTTGGTAAAATAATTAGAATCAATTTGTTGTTGACACAAGTACAGCATATGCAGCAAAGTGTGCATCACTGAAAACCTGATGAGCATCAGTGTACAATATTGACTATATAATTTTATTTTTTAATTTTTCTTAGAGAAAACATTTGAGGTCATAAATGCGAATTGAACTCAGGCTTCTTGGT
The DNA here is from genome assembly GCF_900747795.2 of Erpetoichthys calabaricus. Classification (NCBI taxonomy): domain Eukaryota; kingdom Metazoa; phylum Chordata; class Cladistia; order Polypteriformes; family Polypteridae; genus Erpetoichthys; species Erpetoichthys calabaricus. Next base: position 30,858,178 of record NC_041409.2, on the reverse strand, counting down.
TGATGGGCCTGTATGCTATCCACTATGCCACCACCAAACCGGGTCAGGAGGTCTTTCTCAGTTGATAATGTACATCAAACTGTATGATTTGAACAAGAAATCAATCTGAAGAAATGATTTTTTGGGCTGAAAGAAGCTAAATATTAAGGCTACCTGGTGGGTCGGGGTATCGTAAAGCCATAGTGTTCAAAGGTAGATGCCGTATTGAAATGGCCCTGTCTGCGAACCAAGCAGCAAGTCCAAGCATTTGTCAGTTTAGCAAGGTATTACTGTCGGTTTGTACCTCGGTTTTTTGAGTGAGCGGCGCCCTTAAGTGATTTAACTAAGAAGAGGGCCCCAAAAATGTGGTATGGACTGATTAGACAGACACTACATTTTGTGACTTAAAACAGGCCATTACGTCAGCACCTTTCATTCTCCAGATGGACACTTCAGACATGGCCTGGGAGCTGTGCTGAGCCAGAGTGTCGATGGTGTTGAACACCCTGTTATGTTCCTGAGCCGGAAGCTGTTGGATCGAAAGACCAGGTATGAGGCGGTGGAAAGGGAAGCCCTTGTGATTAAATGGGCAATTACACAGTTGAGGTACCACCTCTTGGGCCGTGAATTTACTCTTGTTATGGATCATGCATCCCTACAATGGATGGCCCTACACAAGGAGTTGAATCCGTGGGTCACCAGGTGGTTTCTTGATCTTCAACTGTATAAGTTTTTGCTTATTCTTTGTATGGACTCTCTCCATGCCAACGCCGATGCACTTTCTCAAGTTCACAACCTCTTGGTCAGGGCAGGCCTCGTCACACATGTGCGATTGGGAGGCAGCTAAAGGGCCTGAATAATGGTAGTTCCACGCCAGACCAGGGAGTGGCAAGGTGCCACTGACTTTCTTTCTCAATCCTCTGCAGACCATCCATGGGAAATCCTGCACAGTTCCGGCACCCATGATGACATCACTTCTGGTTCTGGTCCAGATGACGTCACTTCCTGTCTCTGCCTTTAAAGCCACCATCTTTACAGCCTTAAATCAGTTCTGTTTTGGACTCTGACCTGTGAACAACTCACAATAAATTACCCAATTGCAGCCAGGGCATAATATACAGGTGGCTGCCCAAACCTTTTTGATGTCTCTGGTTCGTTCTTATGACAGTGGTAAGAGTGGTGGTCTGGCTGAGGGGGTGGCCTTGTCATACACGTGCACATGGGAGGTAGCTGAAGGGTCCAAATAGTGACAATTCCATGCTTGACCAGGGGATGGTGAGGTGCACTGACTTTTTCTCTCAATCCTCTGCAGACCATTCATGGGAAATCCCACAAGGTTCCGGCACCTGTGACGACGTCAGTTCCGGTTCCAGCACCCATGATGACGTCACATCCGGTTCAAGCACCAACGAGAACGGTATTTCCTGTCCCGATGACATCACTTCCAGTCCAGTCATTAAAAACTGTTTTGGACTTTGAACCAGACACAACTTGTCAAAATGTAACCCTTTTGTAGCCAGGGCATAATACACAGGTGTCTGCCGCCAACCTTTTTAATGTTTCCAGTCCATTCTTGTGACAGTGGTAAGAGTGGTGAAAGAATGGTAAAAGAGCGGTAAGAAGGAGTGGTAAGAGTGGTAAGGTCATCTTTCCTGTGTCTAACGAGAAAGTTGTCCTCGGTCAGCTTACTGCACCCTGTCTTCTGACAGACGCCTGTATGAATAACCTGCCGTTAGAGCAAAACAGCTTTGTCAGCTTTTAACCCTTAGTGGCCTGCAAGCAGTTCATTTTTCTTTCGCAGTGATAAGAGTTCTAAGAGAAATACTTTATTAACAAAATAAAAAGTAAAGGGTAACACTAAAAAAGTCAAAATATTACCAGCAGTCGGTTTCAGAAATGTGGAAGAACAGAAGGTTTCATGTAAGGAGAGAATACAGTGAGGTAGAGGAGGTGACACGACTGGACTCGGCTCTTTGGCCTGCTTTTTCATTTTTGCATGTGAAGTTAACATTCCCCCATTGTCTTATTTTTGTAGATGTGTGCTGATGAAGAACAATTGAGATTATGAAGGTTTGTGTGTCGCCAACATCCTATGAGTCCTTCGGAAGCTTTATGGACGTGTGCTGAGGTAAAGAACTGGGTGATTACACGGTACTTAAACGAGTGCAGAGTGAGCTCTTTATCTATTTTTAAACCTTTTGAAATTCTACGTCTCATGGCTTCAGGAAGCATTTGTAACAGTACGGAAAAAAGACTTAAAAACAATGCATTTGCTAATGTAATTAGGATCATGTTGTTTTCTGTTGTTTTTTTTCTATTCGCTGAGGCTCTTCAGAAATGTCAGCTGTCATCTGCTTAGCAGGAAATTCATTTAAATTCTCACAGGTAGAAATGGCAATGCAAAATATGTCAATTTTTGAACAAAATCATGGGGCACGGATGATTATCCACTTACAGACGATAATCATAGTGACAAGAACAGCTGATCCTCTCTGATCTCCTCGGCATTGAACAGCTGAGTCTTAGATAATTTGATTACTTTTAAATGTATTCCATTAAATCATACATAATACAATGGCATAGTACTATCGTTAGCTCTGCCACCCTCAGATCTCTACAGACCCAAGTTCACTTTCTGGGCATTATCTGTGTGGAGTTTACACTTTCTCACCTTGTTTGTGTGCTTATTTTCTCCAGGTATTTGTGATTTGATCCCTGGCCTATTTGGCTTAGTTTAGTTGTCCCTGTGAGAATGAGTGGGCCTGTGGAGGACTGCCACCCCATTGATTTGCACTCAGTGCTGCTTGGGTACCCAACAACTCCATGACCAAGGTGAACAAATGCTTGAAGGAATGATGGAGTGTGTATTAATGAAAAACTGTTTCTCTCAGGACTTGGTCATCATGCAAAGGTGACAAAAACCTTTTATTTTACACAGTGCCATCTCTAGGTTCAGCATAACTTATTACGCTGGCAAGACAAAGTGAACCCTTTGGATATAATAATATTGTTAATAATTCTTTACATTTATATAGCACTTTTCTCACTACTCATATTGCATTGGGGTGCCACCTGGATGATGCAGAAGTAGCCATTTTTTGCACCAGTACCCTCATCACACATAAGCTATTAGGTGGTGAAGGGGTGAGAGAGATTGCCAATTAGAGACAGGGTATAATTAGGACGCCTGAAGGACCAAGTCATGGTGGACAAATTAGCCCTGACATTGGGATACACCCTACTCTTGAAGAAGGATGCCCAGGGATCTTTTATGACCACAGAGAGTCAGGACCTCGGTTTTACGTCTCACCTAAAGGACATCTTTTTAACAGCACAGTAGAGCCTTAGTTTAGAGCTACTTTGACATATAAAAAAGACTCAAACATTTTGGGTTTGCTATTCACAGAAACCATCTTCTGATGTGAAGAATGTCTTGCAAAAGAGGGATCTTAGAAGATCTACAATCAAGAATTGTTCATTTGATGAAAGGGTTACAATGTAGTTACAAAGTAATTGGTTAGCTATTTATTTCAGCTCAGGTCATAAGCATACCATGCACAAAACATTGAACAGACATGATGTCCATGATAGGACACCAAGGAGGCTATCTAAAAAAAATTAAGGCTTAAGTTATCCAAAGACCAGCTTTACCCCTGATAAAATGTTTTGTAGGCAGAAACTAAGGTTGAATTGTTCAGGATGAATATGTAGCAGTACGTCTGACATAATATGGCACAGTGTGCCAATATGAAATCATCATCCTAACGAAATATGAAATATGGTGAAGGGATTTGGGGCTGCTTTGCTGCATTGGGAACTACAAGACTTGCCATCATTGAGGAGGAAACAAATTCCCAAGTTTTACAAAGAGAATAGGAGTACAGGATAATGTCAGGGTGACTGTTCACCAGATAAAGCTCAGTAGAGGGTGGGCGATGCACTACAACAATGACCCTAAACAAGTTAATCTGCTACAGAATGGCTTCAAAAAAGGAAAATCCTAGACCTTAACCCAATGGAGATGATGTGGAATGACCTCAAGAGAACTCTTCACACCAGACATCCCAAGAATATGGCTAAGCTAAAGCAGTTCTGTTAAGAAGAAGGTCCAACATTCCTCCTAAAAGTTGTCCAGGTCCAGTCCACAGTTACAGGAAACACGTTATTGCTGCCAAAGGAGGTTCGACCGTTTCTTAAATCCAAGGGTTCGCTTAGTTTTTCACTGCGAATGCTTGATGGCTAAAAGATATGAAAGATTATAGCTGTTCTGTTGTTTTTGGCTTAAGTAAATTGTGTTTGTCTATACGTGTGACTTTGATGAAGATCAGTTTCCCATTTTGCACCAGCCAGTGCAGAAAATGGGTTATTGCAAAAGGCTCACGCACTTTCTCTTGCCACTGTACGTACTTTTTTAACAAATGGAGAACAAGAAGGTTTCTTAGGGCAGCTGAACTGGCAGCCTTGAGGTTCAAAGCCCATTGGCACGTCTAGTTAATGCAATTCTTGCTGTCTGTCTTCCTCTATGGTGAACTAAACCCAATGTACACTGGGTGTACAATTCAAATTCACTAAACAAAGAAAAGGTTTTCTTTATATTTATGGCAGTAAAGGGAAAAATACAACACAGACTAAGAAAGACTTAACTAGTATTATGTCCACTAAACTGGATTTCAAATGGAATCACTAGTGAACAGCTTCTTTACTATTTAATGTTAATTCATATACAGCATTAAGAAAGACAGAACGTATGAAAGATTTATGCAGAGAGAATAAATTATTAATTGTTTATGGATAATACATGAACATTCCAGGCAGGCCTCATATGGCCAGGAAATAGTTAATTTCTCCTGTCACTCTCTGTAATATTAATGGCTGCCTCAAGCAAAGCCAAAGCACTTGGGGGTGTTTACAGTGTGTGTGTGTGTGTGTGTGTGTGTGTGTGTCTTCATTCAGTCTTTCAATCCTTCATTCCGTTTTGTAAACACGGTCATTTCGAAATATGGAGCTGGCCTCCATTCTGGTGAAATCAGACAATCAGTTCATGTCTGAGCAGCACACTGCAGTTTGCTGTATTGGTCCATCAACATCACATCTCTTGGTCCCAAGGGTCACTAGTGTATCTGCTGACAGCTGGATTGTTTTTGCATCACCTGTCACAATGAAATGATAGGTGACTTGTCAGTCAGTCAGTCAGTCATCGTCCAACCTGCTATATCCTAACATAAACATTTCATTGTTGGTATTAAAAAATAAAACACCAGTAATGAGCGAGTGGCACCACTTGCACTTGGCCTTGTGTTGTGCGCAGTCTACTCTTCATGGAAGCTGATGAGCAACAGCAATTGCAGAATGGGACCCTTCTCTCTTCCACCAAAGTTATCCAACTTGAGGCCAGCATTTAGAATGCCATCCAAACTCTGAGACTCCGGTCCTTTCACTTTCTCAACTGACAACGGTGCAAAGTTTACCTGGGAGCTCAGCTACTTGAAAACCATAAGCACCACCTTCATACTTTGCTCCCACAGCCAACTTTTAATGTGTGAATCCACCTGAGGCACAGCAGAGAACTGTTATTTAAATTTAATATTCTATCTTTAATTGTGTGTTTATGTGTAGTTTATTAATTTATTATTATCCCATTCCAGTTTTGCTCTGAGCCTGTAGTCGCTGAATAAATTGACCTGAAAGCCTAAGTAAGTCTGATTTTCACTTTGTCAATGTGTGTGTCAAACTTGCACCTTGTCTGCTGTGATGGGTGAGCATATCTGTTTTGCACCTGATATATAGGCTGTTTATAGTATGTATATAGATAATATAATATATACAGTATATATGTGTACTAGCAAAATACCCGCACTTCGCAGCGGAGATGTAGTGTGTTAAAGAGGTTATGTAAACATATATATACATATACATATATACATATATATACATATCTACATATACACATATCTACATATACATATAAATACATATATACATATATATATATACATATACACATCCACACACACACATATATATATATATATATATATATATATATATATATATATATATACATACACACATATCAACATATATATATACACATACATATACACACATACATACACACACACATACACATATATACATATACACATACATACATAGTGCGTTGTAACATGGGCTGTGATTGTTACATGGGAGGGAGACGACAAATTACAGCTTCCCGCTTTCTAATCGAGCCTGTGATTGGTGCTTTGACGGATGCCCAGATCCCACAGTATGTCCCCTTAGGAGAGGCGTTAGGCAAGTGTAATTGATTAGCGGTGCTGCAAGTTTAGCTTTACACCTGTTTTTAAGGCTTATTGACTGAAAGGGGCTTTCATGAAAAAAATTAGGGCTTTGCTATAGGATACACCCTCCACAAGTTAAGGAAGTAAAAATAAAGGTATATATTTGTTTTATTTAAACCTTTTAAGTTTGTATGAGGGCAGTATGGTGGCACAGTGAAAGGTGCCAGTTAGGAGACCCGGGTTCGCTTCCCTGCGTGGAGTTTGAATGTTCTCCCCGTGTTTGTCTGGGTTTCCTCCGGGTACTCCGGTTTCCTCCCACAGTCCAAAGACATGCAGGTTAGGTGCATTGCCCGGGGTTTGTTTCCTGCCTTGTGCCCTGTGTTGTCAGGGATTGACTCCTGTATTTAGGATATAGCGGGTTGGATAATGGATGGATGGACATTTGTATGCATAGCCCCATTTGCCCGTTTTAGTTTTTTTTCTTTCTTCAGTAATATTTCAGCAAACCCAGAGCTTGTCAGTTCAAATCCTGGTACTGACACCACTGTGTGACCCTGAGGAAGTCACTTCACCTGCCTGTGCTGCAAAAAACAAAAGTAATGTAACAAATTGTACCTTAGATGTTGCAAGTTGCTGGAATAAAGGCATAAGTCAAATAGATAAATATGTATTATACACATAGGAACTATTCATTTATTTTCAGTTAAGTCATCTGCAGCAAACCTTTATAAATGAGGGTTTCTCCTTTTTAGATAGTGCAAACTGTTTCTTCTTCATTGAGGTTTTCTCTTGGAGAGCTTTTTTCATTTCATTGAAAATTAAAGCAGCAGCTGCCAAAATATGTAGCTTTCTTATTAATTTTTCAACATTGTGTAAAATAACTTTATAAAGTAACATAAAAGGTTTAAATACTGGTTATCCTTTTACACTAAAATATTACTAAAGAGATACAAAAAAAGTAAAATGCATATGTTGTTTTTCTTTAAGTAGATTAAGTATTACTGAAGAAAGAAAAAAAAAAACTAAAACAGCCAAATGGGGCTATGCATACGAACTTAAAAGGTTTAAATAAAACAGAAATATATACCTTTATTTTTACTTCCTTAACTTGTGGAGGAAGTATCCTGTAGCAAAGCCCTAACTTTTTTCGTGAAAGCCCGTTTCAGTCAATAAGTCTTAAAAACAGGTGTAAAGATATTGACAATAAGCTACGCAAACCCACCAAGACATGGAATCGTTTAAATCAAGGCGAGAGTCGAAAAACACCATCCCATACTTTTAGTTAACGATTAACACATTTCTATATGTACTGTAAGCATACAATACAACTGATAATATGTTGCGCTTATTTATCTGGTGTACCGACATTTTTGCGCGTTTAATGGCTGAAATCCAACGTGGTTTGTGCCCTTCAGAATGAAAACAGTTTGCATTTACCTTTTTAATAAAAGGCGAGCTTTTAAGCCTGAGAAATCACCCCGTAAATGCACACGTTTAATTGCACATGTGTTAATATGTATGCTTACACAGTATTAAAAGACACTCAACAATTAACGTCATTTACCTTCATTCCCGCGTTTGACTCGTGCTGTAAATCTCTTCCTCGTTTTCAGTTCACGTGATTACGTAGGAGGCGTGATGACGCGATACATGACTCCGCCTCCTCCATTAGAGTATATGGACAAAAAACAGGTTCCAGTTATGACCATTACGCGTAGAATTTCAAAATGAAACCTGTCTAACTTTTGTAAGTAAGCTATAAGGAATGAGCCTGCCAAATTTCAGCCTTCTACCTACACGGGAAGTTGGAGAATTAGTGATGAGTGAGTCAGTGAGTGAGTCAGTGAGTGAGTGAGTCAGTCAGTCAGTCAGTCAGTCAGTGAGGGCTTTGCCTTTTATTAGTATAGATTTTGAACTTTAAAAGCAATCTCTTCATTATGAAGCTTGTGTAGGCCGCAGCCTGCAAGTAACAGATTTGTCACTTTAAGTTATGGATTGAGCCTCTTCTGGACTGGCCAGTGAAAGTCTTGGCCTGCTTTATGGTCTTTTTGAGGCCTCACACCTCACTTCACCATGTTTCTGACTCCATTTTACACCACAAATGGACTCAATGAGGTCAGTAAATGGATGGGCATATGAATGGACAGTTCTACAGTTCTCTGTAGATTGTAAATGATTTTTTAGTATAAGACAAACAGGTATCTCAGCTGCCACCTGTTCTGTCAGCGTACTGAAAAAAAGTAATTTTTGAGAAATTAGGAGATGCACTTTTAAACAAAAAAGGGTGGAATTCCAGGAGTTGAAGAGAACAGCAGCATAGCTGGAAATAAAAAGTGAGACAAAATAAAAGTCAAAATTTAGCAGGAAGGTTAGAACTGACAAGAAATAACAAGAATATTTTAGTAAGTTAAGGGTTTCGAATCCACAGATCAGATGAGGCTAATCACCGATGGGTCACGACGTCTGAGGCCATGCCCCTGAAAATGCAGAATGCTGTCTTCTAACGATGGGCTAGTAAAATCATTAGGAAAGCAACAGGGCAGCCAGAATGGTCCAAAAATGATAAAACTCCTAAAGAACTTGGAGAATCTAAAAACAAATAACTGTAATGAATTCTCTGGCTCAGAAAACCCCACAAACATCATACAAAGATCATACAAAAGTTTAACTAAAAATGCATAAAAAATGATTACCTAAACCCATCAACACCTCCTCTAACTTCCCCAGATGTGTTTGAATGTACCTAGTGTAAGTTACACGCACTTTTATATATGCATTTTTGTCATTTGCTTTTTCATGTATAGAACCATCTCTTTTCTGACTTGAAATAAAAGTTAAATTTTATTACCACCTTCATTTTCATTATTTACGCGACACTTCCATTGGTAATCACATGACCATGATGTCACACTTATGACATCACAGGACATAGCATATAAATATCTCATCAAGTTATCCCTCAGTGGATGCAGAGACTCCTGTTTAATGCTAGTTAGCTTTATTTTCAAGTACACGCTAGCGTTAGGTTTTGACCATTTTTGGGTATTTTCAACTTGGACTTTGTTTTTGCTCTTTTTGACCCCGTTGTTCCATTTGTATTTTGCCTTTTGACTCTGATGTTTTACATTCTAACCATTTCTTGATCTATTCTCACTCACAATAATCCTCAACCCCCTGTGTGTCACAGCACCTCGTGACAGACTGGCCTCCTGTTCTGGACTGATTCATGCTTTTTGTGTGTTTCAGAGACACTAGTTAATCTAATGGGCCATTGCATGAGATAGATATGTGACACAATATGCAGTCTGTGAGTCTTTTAATACAAATCTTTCCCAGCTCTGCACACCTGGACTGAGCACTCCATTCAGGCCAACAATAATGTTTGTGCAGAATGAAAACATGCAAGATCGTTGAATGTTTGGCCTTCATTTTTATAGATAAAACAGTCTTCTGTGAAAACAATGCATGTTCACATTCAAAAGATAAAAACTGGGAATATCTAGACAGCCTTCTCCTCACCTTGGCAGGCACATTGTGTAGAGGTGGCAGCATGGTAAGGAGGGACATTGAGTGGCACATCAGCTGTGACCTTGAAGGCTTGTGAAAACAGGACATTCCAAAGGTCAGGGCTAGATGAAGTCTGTTTTCTACCTCCTCTCCAGCTGCCATGATCCTTTATCTGACACTGCATTGTTTTATTATTACGGCTCACCATTATCTTCTGTATTTTTGTATTGTTTTGACGTGGTAGAACTCCATTTGCTTATGAAGTGATGTTTTCATAGTGTAGGACAGACTGTCATTATCCATTTCCCTATGCCTGGAACAAGTCCTTGACTTAAAAAGCTGTTGCCAGACACTTTTAATGTCAGCTTCTTTTTAACTGTGCCTCTCTGTGGAATGCAACCTCTGTGCCTTATCCAATAAAATGACCAATCACAAGACAAGTGAAATCTCAGAGATGGTGCTTTGAGGCATGAGCTAAAAAACCAAACTCAAACAAAGAGTCATAACTCGATGATTGGCTCTAATAGTCCACCAAAAGGATGGACTGATGTGCACCCAAGAAACCAATAGGAGGATGTCCATCCCTTCCTTTAAAAACCCTTGGACACACCAAATCTATGCTCTCTCTTTGTAAAGCACACTGCTCTCACCCTGGCTGTAACAAAAGCTAGAGAAACCCCAAAGCACAATCTAGTGCAGGACTAGAGGGGTGGAAGACTTCTCTGTATTTGGGTTGGACGAGGGGGCCATGACTCCAAACCTTCCTAAGGAAAGCAAATGCACAAGCAGAGAGAGACCATACATAAAAGCCATGCCTTCATATTGCTAATGATGGGAGCTGACTGGTCACCAGCTATCCCAGCAGGCATAATTCCGCTAGCAACTGAGCACATTGTATGTCAAAACCCCAAAGACAAAAACTGCAGTACGGTGCATGCAAAAGGAGCTTAATAACTGGGTAAAGAACTTATCCACCTTGACCACATGAATTGAAAGATAAGAAATCATAAGTCATGCACCTTTTCCTGTAGGAGACAAAAAGTTCAACTAAGCTGTCAAAATTTTCTGAGTTGTTTGTTATTGTCCTTTATCTATATATATCGATGTACACACACACACACACATACACATATATATATATATATACAGTATATTTACCGATAGGGGACATCACCAGGCCTCAAATCTCAGGTCCAATAGTGCCCAGCACAATCATGGGTTCAATTATTGGGTTTTCTAATTGTCCAAGCACCTTGTACATTGGATATTGCCAAAACTCATATAAAACAATGAAACTCCTTCCCTATCCTTACACCTCCAGTTGAATTTTACCTTCTGCCTCTGACTCATCGAGGTAAGACAACTGGCTCCTTTCATTCTAGACCCAGAAAGGCTTCCAGTGACCTGGCATGATTTTTAGCTTCCAGGTTGTTTGGGAACGAGGACAGTCCTCCTCTGACAGCGCCCCTTTGCAGCACCCAGTAAACCCATCAGGGCTGCACTTCCAGACACCACTTCCCATGAACCCCTGCAGGTGTCCAAGCTGGGACGCCTACAGCAGACCACTGCCACCAAACATATGGGGGATGGAACTGCTCCCGGCCTCCTGTTTCAGCTCATCCATCCCCTGGCACTTTTGTCTTGGGATGAGGTCATGCTGTGGGTGTTGAAAATTAGTCTATCGCCACATTCAAACTACAGCAGAAAAAAATTAAAGTGTTTAATGTAGACTTGAAGGTAAAATACTGTAGAGATCCTTGGGTGGGCAGAAGTTAATTTGGTGTCTATGGGTGTGTGTCTTACAAAAATGTTTTTATTTAACTAACAACTGGCATTTACCAAAGACAACACTGATAATTAATTGACTGATTGATTAACATCAATCATAAATTAAATTCTTCTTCTCATACCATACAGCTTTTTCCTACACTAGTGTGTGACGCTTCTTTGTCCAGTTCTGCTTTGTCTTCATCCTCTTCTATACCATATTGTTCAGTTAACCTAAAGGGGCTTTGCATGAGGTGTGGGTGGAAGCCGCAGTACTCAGAGAAAGAATACAAACTTCACACAGGCAGTGAATGGGTTGGTCCAGGATGGTCCAGAGAGTAGCAGCACTTGGCCTCTTACGTTTCTCTGTTGTCTACCTGTTATGGAAGTGAGCAGGTGCCTTCAACTAAACATATTCTTGAGCTAAATGTGTTTTGAGTTTGCTAAGCTAATTAGTTCATCATTACAAAGTGGAATGGAGAGGTTTCTTGGCCTCAGCCTTATCAAAACCTAAAAATATTCTCTGCAGATTTTGTGTTTACCAGGTTATCACCTGCTTTTGACAAGCACGATCATTGATTTTTCTTTATATGCAGTCCATATTATTCAGCTAGTGATGCTTAGCTCTGAAGAATGTGGAGGATTTAGCATCCAAATCGTGGAAGGCTTCACAGTTCTGTAACTTCATTTACATCCCGAGTGGCCATCGGGCCATTTCAGATATCTGAGTGGGTTGATATTTGGCACTCGCTGCATATTTTAGTTGAAAGTGTCCTTTCATTGCCCCCTAGTTTTGTTTTTCACATGAAAACAGTACTGTCATTCCCACATTTCATTTTGGTCTGCATAATGACAACTGAGTAAAAGAATCATAAGCTGTTATTTATTTGAAGCCTATCATAGAAGGCAGCACAGAGCTGGAAGTATTGGAAATGTAGGACTCCACTTATGTAAGAGCCTACTGTCACTGAATTTCTACATCCTACGTAGATTACAGTTAGTCATTTATTTTCTTGGACTTGTTAATAAGCTAAATGTTAACCACTTTTGAGTCATGCATATTTTATATCTCTCACTGTGAATGTGTTCAGTGATGTTTATTTAGGCATCTGGTGAATTACCAGTAGTATTAACATATAGAGAGTATTGTGATGGCACAGTGGATACGATTTCTGCCATACAGATCCACTGATCCAGGTTCAAATCTAGGTGAGGTAATCATTTGTGTCAAATCTGCACGTTTTTCTTATGCTCTTGTCAGTCTCCTCTCAGTGTTCCCCAGAGCAGATTAGCTTTATTTGAGTCTGTAAATTGTGTGCTGAGAAAAGGACCGGCGCCCCATTCTGGGTTGGTAAACTTCCTTGTGCCCACAATTCATGAATAGATTCTACCTTCCCAAAATCTGCTAAGGGAAAATTCAATGAATGGATTGAGAAATACATACAATGATATGTGATGTGAGTAGACCGTCCTTCACATCACTTTACATATCAGATCTTAATTAATAATCTTCTAGTCCTTACCAAGGCCTAAAATAGAAGTATAACCTCAGGTGACAAATTATACATAGCAGATTTTACTGAAACAACAATAATAGTCAAAAACAAATAGAAGTAAAACATCAAAGCACATAGAGACAAAAACAAATACAAAACATGAATCAACCACATGTTCATGGACGCTGTGAGTCCATTTGACTGTGCCGATGGCGATTCTTCCCACTATTCTACCAGGTAAGTCTTTCTGTGTATCTCCAGATTTGTATGTTAGTAAATATTCAATAGCAGCTTTTGTGCCTTTTGTACCCCAAATCTGTTGCATTCTGAGTGCATACGACAAAACAAAAATGGTCTGAGGCTTCAAAAAGGCCCAGTGAACTAGGCCACGCTGCTCCATAGCCTGACAGGACTGGGTTTCACCACATCATGGGCGGACTGGTGGCTCTGAGGCTAGGGATCAAATCCCGTAAAATGCTAATAGGGACTCTGCTCTGTTGGACCCTTGAGCAAGGAAGGCTCTTAAAGTACAATTGCTGAGCGCTTTGAGTAGTGAGGAAAGCTCTATATAAATGCAAAGAATTATTAATTATTATCTGGCTTCAAAAAGGTCAAAATATCTTTAATGATGCAACAATATATCAAAAATACACAAACATTGATTTGTCTACCTAAAAATTTCCCACAAGGGAAATGAACAGTATAACCTCTGGCTTGAGAGACTAGCCCAAAACAGAATTATTATAAATAAATCTAACAAAAACATTGCTATAATTTCAGTTCTTTGTACATTTTCTTGATTTTTACTGAAGCTATAAAATTTATTTTGGTATTGTTTTGGGGGTTATAATATCCAAAAATTCCAATGATGAAGTCAGAATTTTACTTTGTGCTTCTGACTTTGAAGTCAATTATCTTTTATAGTCTTTTCCGGCTTCATTTTAGTTACTTGGTGTCGCTATTTTGTGGCTTTCCCGTTGCCTGTTTTCCATGGTGCACTAGTTGTGATGTTATTGGCACGCCAGTATAAAGGTTCCCCAAAAACAGCCTCATGTATCGACATTGGACCAAACTTAGCACCTTATTTTCCTTGATTTTCTGATTTTTGGTTATTGAAACAAAGCTCTGCCTTTTGACTCTGATTTTTGGGTTATGATTTTATTTTAATAGCTCTTTTTTTGACTTCTGGTTTTGACGTTTGATTGCTTTTTGATTCTGTTCTTTGAGTTGATCGTCACTCACTGATTTTTAAGGTCTGAATGCCTTTTAGTCAGAATGAAAAATGAAATATAGCAGAAGCAGGCAAGAAAAAAAATCAAAAGTCAAACACAGAAGCAATAAATCCAAAAATCTAAAAAACATTTATTTATATAAAAAGGTTCTCTTCAAATATTAATGAACCACTGAAGGAACCACTCTCCACCCGGCCAGCCACAAAGTACAAGGAACAAAGGAGAACAACACAAAAATCTAAAAACTAAATAGAAAATAAACAGATCATTGTTGGCAAGAAATACTGTACATAAAACAATGAACACGTAATACTATTAATTTAAAATAAATAAAGAAGGCACACAAAAAAGAAAAGAAACACATGCCAGAGAACACAAAAAGACAAAGTGAACAGGAAATTAAAAACAAGAAAGCCAGGAACATCCATATTGACAGAGGGGAAACATTCAATCGCCACAAAGATACTGATCATACTAACCATAAGCCACACTTTTCCACAAAATTAAATACAGGTCAAATTCCGTTAGAACAAAGTGCTTGGGACTGTAAACAATAACTTGTTAAAACAGGGATTTAGTTATAACAGAACTGGATCATTGTGTGGTCTTTCGCGCGTACAGTTAACAAAGCTGCCTGTGAAATGACAAACTCAATGCAATGTCTGTTTTCTTCCCTCTAGCATCGATAGCAGCGAGAAGTTCCAGACTTTTTTTAATGAGGCCCCTCTGTGTCCATAGTGTGCAGTTAGTAGTTTTAGACTTCAAAGTCCAGGAGAAGAGGGGTTAGGCAGGTCCCACGCCGTAATGGAGCATGTGCTGCTTGAGTTACACAAACGGCACCCCTCGGTGTCCATAACCTGCACCCCGTATCTTTCATAAATAGCAGCCTTTGCGTGACATTATCGAATGGATTGACCAGCTCTCTCTGACTGTCTGTTCTTTTGTGAGTCAAACTTTTTTTAACCTAGGAAAGTTTTACATAAAAAGATCATAACAAAAACTTCAAGTATATTAAGGTAACATTCTTAAATAACAATGGTTGGATGTATAAATTTGCAAGCACACAAATTAAATTGTTTTTAAAAAAGATTATGGTGTGCAGGTGTTCATAAGGTAAAATCTCAGCAGATTAATGAAACACTTTGAAAACTGGTTGAGTATCGTAAACATGAGAGAAGCTCAGCAGTCAGCACCTTTGATAAGGGTCAAGCCAAAAATGAATCCTTGATCTGATCAATGTGCTCAGCGAAGTCAAACCATACCTCGAGAAACCTGGAAATAGGTGACAGAGCCTAGCTGCAGCAAGCCTCCAGAGCTCCCCAAGTGTAGCTGAAAGCTAATGTGATTGACAGTGTTCCCACCCCTAGAGCTGCCCACAATGTCTCTGGTCCGCAGTAACCCTCCTCGAGCTCCGCTCCAGCTGCTAGGGTATTACGACTATTGAGTAAGCCAAGTGACATAAACATGCAATCTAATTGTCTGTTCAGCAAATCTCCTCAATCACGATTTTTGGGCCAAGCACAGAAGAAATCCACATGTTTTGCTGCTTTTTTAAATGAAAAATAACTTGTAATGAATTTTGCAGATTAAATGGACATTGCTGTAATGAGGGTTTTTGCACATTAGTTTTATAGGAAACTGGCCAGGACCAAGAAAATAATTTGTTACATTGAGGATTTTGTTAAAATGGAGTTCATTCTAACAGAATGTATAATATTTTCCGTGTGCACCTTGACTCTCAGTCCATTCCCCTTTTGTAATTTGATGAATAGCCTCTCACAGGCTACCTTATTGACATACTGCCATGTGGTGTAAGGAAAACAGTCACAAACACAGAAAATGACGAGTCAAACAGTAAAATACAAATCAGAAACATATGTAGGTTAAATCCAATCCAATCTTTTGTCAAAACCAGAACATTAACCAAAGCTTTAATCAGTAATACAATTGCAAATCTGTTTGCCACAAATTGTTAACTATAACACACTAACCTAAAAATATCTATAAACTAGCCATTGTATGATAACAAGAGACCAGAAAATACCAGTCCTCATGATAAAGACAAAATGGTGTTGAAATGGCAAATTCAAAACATGATAATGATAAAATAATAACATAACAAAAGCAATCATATACTTAGAATCATCATATTCAAAACATAGAAAATATTCCTGAATGTCATTAAGATAACTTGTGAAGCCTGGAAAATATTAAACTGTGAAACACAATTGTAATAATTAAGGTCATTTACTAAATTAAACAATGGGTGTTATATCTCAGCCAGGGTTCCCCCCCTTGTTTTATGTATTTTTTGTTTAATTTTGAGTTGTTGAGATATGTTAATGTTACATTTGTTTATTGTCTATTTTGTTTTCTATTCCTGTGCCATCTTCCATGCATTTTTGGGTGGTTCCCCAGGAGGCGGGGCCACCTGCCAATCACCAGCAGGAACTGCCCTCCTCCCTATAAATCCAGAGGGTCTTTCCCAGTTCATGGTGGTTTATTCTGAATGTACTAAGGACTGGTGACTTCTTCTTCTATGTGTTCTGCTGTGTTTGTTTTTTTTTTTTGTCTGTTTATTTGGTACTTTGTGTTCCTCTTTGTTTATTTTTTAGTTGTGTTTAGCTTTTTAATGAATGTACAATTTTTCTATATTTTAGGCTAAGTTTGGTTTCATTCCAAGGAGCTGAAGTATCGTTGTGCACCTTCTCCCTTCTCCAAACATTTGAATCTTGCACTTCTTGAGATCTGCTTTGCTGTTGCCCAAGTCTTCTATAGCCTGCTTGGGACCTCCATCAGTAGCAGAACAAACTTTCAGATGCTTCTCAGGCTCCACTCTACCTTGCACTTCCCTCCATAGCTTTTTCTAAAACGGGTGGTCACTTACTTCATCTCAAGCGCCCCTCTTTATGTTTAGCACTGGCTCACTGAGCAGGATTTATTAAGGTATTGGTCCTCTCTCATCGATTTACCATTCAGTTACTTCTAGGCTTCAACCCACTTTGTAATCCCCCAGGCGACTCAGTGGCACAGATGCTAATTAACTTATTTACTTCTATTTTAGCGCCCTATTCTAACATCTTTTACTGTGGCGTTGTGTTCTGTCTTTGCCCTTGAGAGCTCTGACAAATGTCAATTTAAATGGAGATGAATGAATTAATTTCTAGTCTCACTGCCGTCTTCTCCCTCTTTTCAGCAGGTGCTCTTCTGTCCTGTACAGCTGCTATAAGTAGTGATTTTCTCTCATTCCATCATGCTTGAACTTTAAACCTATGAAGATGAAAAACTGTGAAAAAGAAACCCTGAAGGGAAAATTGCTGTAGGAAAGTGCAGAATACCCCTTAGCGGCAGCCAAAAGCAATTTTTAGGAGTAAACACTAGAGATTAAATAAACACGTGTACATAAAGAACGCAAACATCTTTTCAGGAAACAAAGAAAAATGACATCAGTCTGTCAGCAAAGAATATTCTTCACCTCACCTTGTTTACATTAAATGTACTTCTATTTAGATTTCTGATAAGTTATACAAGTATTATCTTGTAAATTGTCTCCACTTTATTAGATTGGTAAGAATGTATTTGTTTGGTTTTTCACCCAAGTCACACTAAGGCTCCATCCACACTACTAAAGGCATTTGTAAACCAAACCAATCTCCACCCATTGTAGCGTTTCACATCATTTACAGAAGCATCTCCATTCACACCAAAGTGACCAAAAACACATAGAGTATGACAAAGCCGTTCGCCTGCACTGGGCATATGCGCATTGTAACCCTGCCAGACATGCGACTTATCACAGTAAATTGTTTGTTTATTATTAATTCTAAATGATTATTTATTTAGATCAGGTAAGCAACACCACAAGCACCATGGAAAGTAACTGTTCTGTGTGTGCTCTGTTATGTTGGAATGTATTTACTGTATTTTTGGAAGGAGTGACCAATCAGGAAGGTGATGAGCCAGATCCAATCAGGGAAGGGCTAATTAATAAACACAAACAAATCGGAGCACCATTGGAGTCTGCGTTTTGACCCATCCAAATGGCAGCACTGATCTGGCCACTCTGAAGAGCGGCTTTAAAAGTCTCCAGTGTTGGGGGTTAAAAGCACCAGGGTAGTATGGATGACTAATGTCTACATTTTTAAAAGAAAACGTTTTAGTGTGGGTGCAGCCTCAGTGACTAAGACCATGCAAACAACGAGAAGATGGTGAAGGACGGGCCCTCCTTTCAACCTGTTGGCCCCTGGACCCACCTACTCTATTTAAATGTGTTGCCTGGTAAAACTAATTATGCACTAAATTTTAATACCTTAAGAATATACAGAAGTTTATAGGGTCATTAATGTCATGTGTCAACATGCAACATCTCACCACTCTTTAGTGCCACCATTAGTTAATATCACTACTTGCCTCGAAACTTCTGCTTTTCTTATATGTAAAATCTCAGAACAGTTTAAGCAAAGAATATAACAGAAGATGAGCATTTGTTGGTATGCCTGGTGAAGTCTCAGCCATTCTCAGTACAGTGTTTCAGTTGTGACAGATAGGGGGCGCCCACCACCATCCCCAAACCCTTGATACAACGCAAATACAGTCATGGGTTCAAAACAGAGGTTTTTATTACACAAATACCTCACAAAGGTTTCTTGAAAGGCTGCACAAACACAGTTCCAATCAAATGATTCTTCCTTCTTTTTCTTCTCTTCTCTCTCCCAACACCTCGCTCCAGCGAGTGTTGCCTTCCATCGTCCCAACTCTGACTTAGCTGAAGGAGGAGGCGGCCGTACAACTTCATTTTATGTCAGGTCTAGGAGTACTTTAGGTCCCAGGGTATAGCCCAATAAAATCACTTCTGGGTCAAGCAGAAGTCCTGACAAACAGGGATCATTAATCCTTGGAGCACCCACTGGTGGCACCCATGGGACCCAGCAGGGCTCACTCACGGCACTACAAATCCCATCATGCCCTGCAGGATTCCATATGATTACTGAGGTTCTGAGATGCTGCTATCTAGAGGATGGGGGATAAAAATATTCCAAAAAAGGAGCCTTGCCCTGCTGCTCCTTTGTTTTGTCCTCCCATCCAGGAAAGGTACCCATACCTAATGCAGACAGAGATGCCATAAACTCCTGCCTGGCACTTACACAGACAACTTGTTATGCTTGCTGCTTGCTTATCTTCCCATAATCTCTTCAGATTTCAAATGTCCAATATTGTTTTGCGAGAGAACACTAAAGTGTTTCATATTTCCGCTCCCATCAGTTCAGGATTTTTTTGTTCTCCCATCACTTTTTTCTCCTCATGTTCTTCCTGATCCGTGGTAACAATCTGTCTGGTGGTGGTCTGCCATGCCTAAGGTGATAACGTCCAGCTCTTTAGGTATGGCGAGCTTGTACTAACTTAACACCTAATATGTACAAACAAATCCATACGTTTAGCATACTGTCAATGGCCCCATTATATTGCTGGATTACAGAGCCCCAGTATAACATGGTGTTGGTATTTAAACCTATTTTAAGACAGAGAAGGTTCCATTGACATGAGTCCATGACTCATATACTGCAACATTTTTGATATCTAGCACTACTATTTATTCTTGTTATTGTTGTCAGTAATTTTCTTTAATTTTCTAAAAAGGGTCATTTAAATAAAGCAGCTATGATGGCTACCCTTAAAACTAATCATCTTAAAGTTAATTACATTTTTTTTAAATATGAATAACTGATACATATCTTCAGGGACTCAAGCTTCCTTTCACATTTAAAATAGTAATTGCTAGATGAATTTGTCATGAGTTGGAGCAATGATTATCTACAAGTAATGCTCACATACACAACTAAATTACCTTTTATTCCTTTAGAATGTAATCAGTCTGGTTTATTATCTAAGGCCTAGTAGTCAAGACGTACATGAAATATTGCAAATGTCTGGAATTTAGTATCATTTTGCCAAAAAAAAAACATTTCCATAAGGAATCACAAAGCATCTCTGTCTTAAATCTATCATGTAGCGCCTGAAGGCACTGAGGCATTTTTAAAATATGCATTCAGATTTCTGTATTTCCTGAAATTGCTAAACTCTTTTAACTAGGAGGAGGTAGGCAAACACAAGCAAATATGACTTCCATATAACGTCTTCTCTATTGTATGCACTGTAATTAAGAGTTATTGTTTTCAAAATGCTACATAATAAATCCATTGAGATACTGGGTCTGTTGTTTCATAGATGCAGTGGCAGTCATTCTTTATGGCATGCAGCTTTTGTGCACAAATACTGTATATTACATAATAATGTAGCCTACAATACAATATAACATGATGGATAACTTATACATACCATTAAACTCCTCATTTTCTATAATTATTTTTTTCTGCTTTTTAGTTTTAGGTGTACCACAGATATTTCACAATGTTTACAAAGATGTCTTTTTTGGTTCACTTGATTTTCTTTAGCCAACTTATTTCATAATGAATTCTATGTGTGGAATGACAGAATGTGTGAAAAACAGTGGG
Source organism: Erpetoichthys calabaricus (assembly GCF_900747795.2). NCBI lineage: Eukaryota > Metazoa > Chordata > Cladistia > Polypteriformes > Polypteridae > Erpetoichthys > Erpetoichthys calabaricus. The sequence goes on along the minus strand of NC_041409.2, from coordinate 30,837,404 downwards.
GGGTTTCAGCTGGCAGTTGCCCTTTATTTATGTGGCAGCGAGTAATGAAATCAGGTGAAGGAGAGCTGCACTCTCTTGTTGTCATAGTGGGCTGCAGTTACATGGTCCTCTCACTATAAGGTCTGCTGGTCACATGAAGACATCCAGCAAATGGTGCAGCAGGATTCTATCCTTCCATGACAGAAGGGGTGGAGATGGAGGAAGGGTGGAAAAGACACCAAACCTGTTCAGTCTGATGTTTGTCCATTGCAGAACTTAAAATGGAAATTGTGTGAATTACTGTTCCACTCCATTATTACTTCCCCAGTACATCCTTAAAATGGCCCATATCAGAGATTCAGCATACTTACACGTGTGACAGCAGTCGGCAATAACACATTCCATTCAGTGGCATCTACACAGGTGCGAGTTGAGGTTCAATAACATCTATCCATTATTGAACTAGCTTGATCCAGTTAAGAGTTGCTGGGGCTAAAACCTATTCTGGCATCATGTTCTCACTCTGGCTCTGCTCTTGGCTCAATTCCTTTTCTGCTGCCTTTCCCTAAAGTCCCCTGAAAACAGAGCCACAGGGGGCTGGCCCTCCATTTCTTCCCAGTTACTCAGGTGTGCTGCTAATTATAGAAGCCACGTGATGTTAAAGCTTAGTGTTTCTCTCACTTCTTTACAGAGGCATTGTCTGTTGGTGAGAGTCTGCTCACTGCGTCAGTCAGTGGCTCTCATGTACAGCAAAGTCTTTCATTTTGATATCACTTTGAAAGTAAGAATATCACATAAAATTGAAGTCTTCTGGGCACAGCTTTGCTAATGCTTTACGTTTACAAAGATTGGATTTGTCCTTTATGTTATTTATTTTTCTCTTCTGTGTTTTTTTTTATTTTGAAGTATTATTTTCATATTTATGTAACTAATATTCTATTTAACTAATATATATATACAGTATATATATGTCTGTTGTGTTTTGTCGGTGGAACCCCAAGAGGCGGGGTCACCCTGCCACCACACCCTCAGCCAATATATTGTCAGCCTGAGGAGCACATTCTTCAGTGGTCATTAACAATTCGGGGAGAGTACATCTATTGTATTGATTTTCTGACTTCTTAGATTTTTTGCTTCTCTTCTTGGATTTTGATTACTTGATTGTGGATTTACATTTATTGTTGTTGGCTGATTTTTTTAGGTAAGCTTTTTTTGTCTTACTTTTGCCACTTTTTATGTTAAATTCCCTGTATGCTCCCAAACACCTACTCCTCCTTCTTTATATAAAGATTATGAACTTGTCTCAAAGGTTTATTTTATAGCTTTCTTCACCATTTAAAGGCATTTTTGCTACATGTTGGACATTAAAGATCATTTTTAACTTTAAAATCTGTTTCCCAAATGTTTGGGCTGGGGACCGTCTGAAGTCTGCCAGTAGAATTTGGGGTCAGGCTGGCTAGGGTGAGTCCTATTTGTGGGCTCTTTTAGAGGCCTTGTACCGTTTCACTATTTATAAGCACACAGATAATAACACTTGAAAACTTAGTTGCTTCTGAGTATTTATTAATTACTATTTGTCTTGTGTTTTTGTGTTATTTTATTACAATTGTGAGTTTATTTTGGGCCCTGGAGTTTTGCTACTTTAGTTTTCTTGTTTAATTGCTATTTTCTTTTAAGATCCTGTTTATTGTTTAATTTAGTTTTCTCTTTTTAACTAATTTTAATTATTGTGATATTACTTTTTTACCCAATTAATTCATATGAATTAGTTATTTCATTGATGTCATAATCTTGAGCTTCTTACTCTGTCGAATTTATATTTTACAATTTCTCATGAAATGTGTTCCTTTTCTCATAGTGATTTATTTTTATTGCCATCTCATCGCCATTTAAACCTCGTTTTGGTGCATACGCCTGTTTTGTGGTGTTTTTTTTGATTTTACATCAATGGTGCCCTGTTACCTCACACATAATCGCTGACATGACAGAATGTAATATCATCTTGTGATTTAAGATGTCTTCACAGTCGGTGTTAGGCTTTCTGGCTTGCTTGATCTGAAACTGATTCCCAAAGTTTGTGTATTGCTTTTATTTCACATGATCTCTTGATGAAGTTGGTACATGGCGTGTCCATGTATCTTTTCTCTAGGTACTATTTTTCCTTCCATATCCTAGACAGAAAGACTGGGTTGACTAGCAATTCTAAACTGGGCCAGTGGGAGTGAATTTATCTCGTGTGAACTAGGACCCCATCCAGGTTTGGTTCCAGACTTGTACCCTATGCCGTGATTATGTTAAAATGTAAGAATGGCTTACAAGAGCTCAGCAAATGGAAGGACAGAGGAATGAATGAGAACACCTTACATAAAACAATTTGAACAGTCTGACAACGGTTCAGGGTTACTCTGGTGTTTGCTTAGTCATCCACGGTGAGACTGTGGTTAACTGAGCTGCTTCACAGCTCCAACAAGATGAATTTAATTCTCATTCTGGACACTACAGTACTTGTGCAGCGCTTTCTCATTGTTTGTGTAAATTACATCCAGGTATGCCAGTCTCCTCTTCTACCTCTAAACGTTTGTGTTATGTTGATTGGTAAAGGCAGACTGGGCTGGTGTGACTGACTGTAGCCATATGCATGAGTACTCCTTCCAAGGGTCATTCCTGCTATGTGCTCACTGTTGCCAGCATTGACTCTGCTTCCCTGTGTCTCTTTTCTGGGAGATAGATGGACAAACAAAGACAGATAGACATCATATAAAGATCTGGCTTAGAGCTCAGATTGTTGGCAAAACATCCATGCATGACCGACTTCTATACAGAATCAGAGCCGCATATTTAGAGTAACTCATTTGACAACAAAGTGTTCGGTCTAGTCTGGTTTCGTTCTTTAAATTTTGATCAGTTTTTTGTTTTTATACATTTTCTTCTCAGTAGACTGAGGTGCAAATCACAATGTGTCTCTCATCATCTAGTCATAGCCCTAGAAATCTAGCTTCGAACAGAATAAGACATCAACATTGTAAAGACTAATTCAAGGAAAAGGAATCAGTCCCCGAGTGTACAGCCCAGGAACCCGCATGTTTTTAAAATCCACCGCTTTTTTTCCCTCTGCACTGACGCCTATCCCGCATTGTCCAAAGCATGGAGCACTCTTGGATGAAATGTCAGTTCATTGTCTGCTACCATTAGCCAGGCCAAATGACCTGTGGACTGTTGGAAGGAATGGAGACTTCAAAAAGGAAAAGCTCATGAATACAGCAAGACCAGACCTTCAGGCCATCCCCAAACAGTGCCATATCAGGTTGAGTCAGTTTGGGGAGCATACACTGGTACAGTTGCCGCACGCACCACATGACGAAACAGCTCAGGATCCTGGTTGGCATCTCCCCCAGGCAGACACGCGGTCCAGTCCCACCCCCCCAGAAATGATCACCTATTTGCTGCAGCCAGATGTTATGTGGGTGTCCCATTGGCCTGGTCCAGCCACTCGGGTCCTCAACAAGGAGCCAGATCATCCTCAGGGAATCGCACCACACTGCCATGTAGTAGGTTTGACTGATAATTTGGATTTTTAAGAAAAGCTTTAAACATTCCTCTGTTACAAGTAAATAGTCTTCTATTTTTGATGCATGACTCTGCCTTTCATTGCAGGCTTATTGGCAGAAAGACATTCAAAAAAATGCATTAAATTAGGGGGAGATGTACTTGGTCATATGAAACTAGAGATAAGATGTTCTGCTAGTCGAATTATGTCAGAGGTGCCTGGGGGGCTTCAGTGTCTGAAAATCTGGACGTGAGAGATGTTATCCATTGAACAAGGCCATGCAGCTTCAATACTGACCTGTAGATTCATGGAGAGCACACAGACATGTCTGGCACTCGCATTTTGTGTCTTGCGTTGTCTTTGATTCAATACAGAGATAAAAGCTTAAAGTACTTCAGAATAGGATTTTTTTTTCAGCTTTTGCAGTATGTAAATAATAAAAATCAATCCTATAGGCAGCACAGTAATCACATACTGATGTTTCTGTACGTATTTTGGGGCCACGTCCTGTCCCAAAGGCACCGGGCTGCCTAATTTATTGAACATGTGGGGTTCTACTGCTGTTTAGGGCGACTCGGCCATTTTGATACCTTTGAACTTCACTGTGCGTGGGGCTTATTGTATTGGAAAGAATATGAACACCTGAACAGGATGAGGAAGTCAGGCAGACGCAGAGAAGGGCAAAGCATGGAGGAGTGGATCTTAATATTCAATTCAGGTCGGTTTATTGTCTCCTGCTTAAGTAAGTAGTAAGAAAGTACATTTAAACACAAAATAATATGTAATAAACCAAGTATTTGCAGCATATTTTATATGCAGAAATAATATACAGTGCCTATATAAAGTATTTCACATTTTATTAGTATAAAATCACACCAGTTTTAATTTGGCTTTTTGACACTGATCAACAGGAAAACTCTCTTTAATGTCAAAGTGAAAGCAGATCTCTGCACAGTGGTTTAAATAAATTACAAATATAAAACACAGTCTAATTTACTGTATAAGTGTTCACCCCCGTCGTGTCAGTATTTAGTAGATGCACCTTTGGCAGCCATGACAGCCTTGAGTCTGTGTGCACAGGTTTCCTTCGGCTTTGCACATCTGGGCACTGCACTTTTTCCCCAGTCAGACTGCATGACAATCACAAGAAAATCGCCTTTCTCAAGTCCATCCACAAATTCTCACTTGGATTGATCTCTGGACTCTGACTCGGCCATTCACTCCAGGACATTAGTACTGTTGTTTAAGTTATTTCTATGTAGCTTTGGCTATCTGCTTCGGGTCATTGTCTTGCTGGAAAAGAAATCTTCTCATAAGTTGCTGTTTTCTTACGGAAGGCGTCGGATTTTCTTCCAGGATTTCATTGTGTATTTTATGTATCCATTTTACCTTCTACCCTCACAAGCCTCCTGGGGCCTGCTGCAGAGAAGCATCCCCACAGCATTATGCTGCCACCACCACGTTTCACAGTGCAGATGGTGTGTTTTTGATAATGTGCTGTGTTCAGACATTGTATTTAGTCTGATTGACAAAAAGTTCAATTTTGGTCTCATCAGACCACAGAGCCATGTTCCAGCTGACTTCAGAGTCTCCCATTTGTCTTGCGGCAAACTGTCACTGAGACGTCTTAAACATTTTTTTGCAGTGGCTTTGTCTTTGCCGCTCTCCCATAAAGTTGTGACTGGTAAAGCACCTGGGTTGCAGTTGTTGGCTGCTGTGAAAGGATCAGACTCAACACACTTAGAAAGGTTTGGGGCAGCCACCCGTATATCATCCCTGGATGCAATGGGTTTGTTTTTTGTGGACAGAAGTGTCTCTGATGGAGCCCAGACATGAACTGATTGAGGTTTGAGAGGATGGCAGTTTTAACTGACAAGACCGGAAGTGATGTGGGGGAACCGGAAGTGACCTTCTTTTGACGTTATTGTAGGCACCGGAACTGGAAGTGATGTAAGCCTAGACACTGGAAATGACGTCAGCCTAGGTGCCGGACCCGAAAGTGACGTCAGCCTAGGCACCGGAACCGGAAATGACGTCCTCAGCGATGAGCCAGACAAGTTTACCTGTGTCTGGTCTGCAGAGATAACAGGAGAAGGTTTAGTGCATCCCGCCACCCCCTTGCCTGATGTGGAATTACCTTCACTTGGTTCTTACAACGTCCTCCTTCTCGCACGTGCGTGACACAGCACAGACTCTCCAGTCTCTGCCACTGTAGCTTCTGCACTAATTCAGAGTTCTCATAGATCTTTTGGCGGCCTCCTTCTTTAGTCTTCTTCTTGCACGACTGCAGTTTTTGTGGATGGCCTGCTCTACGCAGATTTACAGCTGTGTCACACTCGTTCCATCTCTTCTTAATTATTGGTATTTACTGATTTGGAGATTTTTTTGTCTCCATTCCCTGACTTTTATTTTACCACTTTTATCCACTTTTCATTGAGTTTCTTAGAGTGTTCTTTTGCCTTCATTGTGCAGTTTAGGCTACCATATTTACTCACCACAAGATGGACCTTCCACATACAGGAGCATTTATACTACAATCACTTGAAATCCCGGCCAGGTGATCTGCATTGAACTAATTATAAAAATTTAAAAAGGCTCCAACTGTTCATCAGTCCATCCATTTCCTAAACCCACTTATCCAGAGCAGGGATGCATGAAGCTGGAGACTAAGACAGAAAGTGCTGTGCGAGGCATGAACAATCCAGACAGACAGACAGACAGACAGACGGGACCACTTTAGCATCATCAAACTATCTAACCTACAAGTCTTTCAAATCCGTTTAATCACATCCCACACCTGCAATATTACACCATTCATACATTTTCCAATAACAGTAAGAAAGTGTTTATTTTGCCACATCCACAATAAGCAGAAAAAAATGTTTTCTGTCACTTCAATATCATTAACTGTACTTATGTACTTCTTCATAATTTCTGTTTTAAATATGTTCTTGTAAGTCACATTTAGGTTATATTGGAACTTTGAATTACAAATTATTCATATTTTTTATGGTTCGACTGGCTCCCCCAGGCCTAACTCTGCCCATGTTTGTAGACAACCTGACCCCAAAGTACGCCATCTGCAAGTAAACATATGAAGCTTCCTTCATACCCACGACACTGATATCCTTTGGATTAAGTGGCCAGTTGCTAATGGTGCACAGCGGCCTGTTCTCCTGCTGCATGTGATAATGTGGCCTCACAAGCACAGTCTTGTTTTTATTTATTTATTTTTTTTTTTTTTTGAGGTCATGGAGCTTGGAAAAAAAGGGAAAAATGATGTTAACATTTAATCTGATTAAATTCTGTCTGCTGCAAGGCTTAACTCCTCCTGTGTACGCTCTGTCTATTCTCAGTTCATGCTTTCGTATTTATGTTGTGTTTCAAATGATGATGAATATTGCTTCAGTGTTACGACGGCCATCCGATATGAATAGCTGATAATGTTGGACAACTTTCCTGCTTTTGAAATGGTCTTCTGTTCCTTTGGTACCTCTAAAGGTGTAGATGGTGTTACTATATCTGTGCAGGTTGAGCAAATCAGCCTTTCGGAGGAGGAGGACAAGAGAGCACAATTATGAGGCTTTCAGCATCTTTTGTGATCCCTTAAGCACACATCCTCAGCTGCCAGATTGTTTTAGCCTCTCGCTTCCCTTCTCCGTCCACTTCCTTTTCCCTTCTCTGTCAGCACCAGTCTGAAGAGCACACATACTGGAGTTTTCCTGTATTAGGGTGCACTATTGTGACATCAGGTGGTGATGGTCTGCTTCCAGTTCTGTGCATGTCGCATTAGAAATTACTGAAGTCTCACCTCACCTGCCATTTGTGAATAAACGCAGAATATGTGTCTTTCACATCTTCAAAGCATGACACTCCTTATTAATGCAAATTCCAATGTCTACTTTTTGACCTGGAACAATGGTGCAACAGGCACAAAATTTGAAAAAAAACAAGCTATATCATGCCAATCTTATTAATCTCTCCCACAACCTCATATTACTGTATTACTCAACATTTACTTTCTGTGGAGCTCTTCTAATAGTGAATGTCATCTCCAGGTGTTCCTCACATACAGAGCTGTAGTTACGGTTGTTTCTCTATTATATAAAATAAACTTGGGACGAGACTTTTTGTGCGACGAGACGTGATGTTTTGAAGAGAGACAGGGGGACACTTCAGAGAGACACTTTCACGTCCCCGTGACACACGTGACACGGTCAAGTCACGTCATACTGACATCATTGTCACACAGATTTCAAGAGAGACAGAGGGACACTTCAGAGAGACACTTCAGAGAGACACTTTCACGTCTCGTGACACACGCGACACGGTCAAGTCACATCATACTGACATCTTCGTCACACAGATTTGAAGAGAGACAGAGGGACACTTCAGAGAGACACTTCAGAGGGACACTTTCACGTCCCGTGACACACGCGACACGGTCAAGTCACATCATACTGACATCATCGTCACACAGATTTGAAGAGAGACAGAGGGACACTTCAGAGAGACACTTCAGAGGGACACTTCAGAGAGACACTTCAGAGAGACACTTTCACGTCCCGTGACAGAACAAAGAGCAGCTTAACAAAATGCTAAGTTAAAGGTGACACATCCACGACTAAACGAAGCAGAAAGAGCGGCGAGATGAAATGAAACACAAAAGCGCAGGAGAGAAAAGAATGCAAATTCTGAAAAAAAGAAATGTAAGCAAAGACTTAGCGAGGAAGAAAGATCTGCGCGTCGAAATACTGAAACAGTGTGGAAGATGAAAACATCAACTTACAATATCACAAAAAATATCTACAACTGTGTCCTGCGGTGGGTTGGCACCCTGCCTGGGATTGGTTCCTGCCTTGTGCCCTGTGTTGGCTGGGATTGGCTCCAGCAGATCCCCGTGACCCTGTATTTGGATTCAGCGGGTTGGAAAATGGATGGATGGATATCTACAACCGTTAACACCGTCTGGTCTCCCACCGGCCGAATTACTGTTAAGAGAAGGACGTATCGTAATGTTATTGCATAATTTATATATGAGTGATGGGCTATGTAATGGGACAAGATTAGTTGTATTCAAAATTGGTTGATCAATTCTAACATGTAAAATTTTAACAGGCGACAAGAAAGGTAATGATAGTCCATCTAACATCAGACACCAAAGGAGATCTTGATATGCCATTCGTATTAAAACGTTTACAGTTTCCCGTCAGATTAGCTTTTGCAATGACAATTAACAAATCACAGGGACACACATTAGAAAAAGTCGGTTTACTTATAAGAGAGAAAGAAATGAAATTCACTCACGGGCAGTTATATGTTGCATTGTCACGGTGTAAGACCAAATATGGAATCAAAACTCAATTCGACAGACAAAAAGTTAATTCCAAATATTGTTTTTACTGAAGTTTTAAAGTATAGGTGAACATAATGCATATATAACAATTCTCATGAAAATAACAATCTCTTTAAATTGTATTTCGGGTTAAACAAACCTGGGGGTTGGCGAGCGAAGCGACTGTTAATACATTTTTAAGCTGGATCATAGACATCTTGCGTGATTTACTCAGAATTACACAGCGATTAAAAAGTGGGAATAGAATGAACAGCCTTGCGGTTAAAAATCCAATACTGTAGCTGACAGGCCATGCTGTTTGTCCAAGGTGATGGACTTACAAGTCTTAGAGCAGTTCTCTGTATGCACTGGTCCAGTTTGACTTGATAATGTTTTACACACCAAAAGATGACAGTGTGGAGGGATGGGTGAGAAATCATTCATACAGATTTTCAATTTGAGCATGGTCAGGTTAGGTGACTCGCTAAGGGGCAGACTCACACAGTCAGTGGGAAACAAGAGCCAAACCAGCAGCTGTCATTAAAAGACCAAAGCCTTAACATCTGACTGGTACTGATGTTAGGAGTACTGTGTGGTCTTCTATGTCACCCCCTTCTCTGGTATTTCAATGCCTTCCTTCTTTTTTTTAGAATTTATAATCAAACTTATAGAAAAATATGAAAGGCACTATGAAATATATGTATCTGTCTATCTATTGTGATCTGTAGGGAGCGTTGCAACACCCTAAACACAACTCCACAAACACAAGTCCTGGTTCAATTAAAAGGTTTATGTTATCCAATACTTTACTAAAGGCTTCTCAGCACCATTTATATACTTTATATACTCAGCACCGGCTATACTTTCTTAGAAGGCTGCCGTCCTTCAACATCTGCAATAAGATGCTGCAGATGTTCTATCAGACGGTTGTGGCGAGTGCCCTCTTCTACGCAGTGGTGTGCTGGGAAGACAGCATAAAGAAGAGGGACGCCTCACGCCTGGACAAACTGATGAGGAAGGCAGACTCTATTGTAGGCATGGAGCTGGACAGTTTGACATCCATGGCATAGCGACGGGCGCTGAGCAGACTCCTGTCAATAATGGAGAATCCACCGCATCCACTGAACAGTGTCATCTCCAGACAGAGGAGCAGCTTCAGCGACAGACTGCTGTCACCGTCCTGCTCCACTTACAGACTGAGGAGGTCGTTCCTCCACCACACTATGAGACTCTTCAGTTCCACCCAGCGGGGGGGGGAGGGGGGGGCTAAAAGTTAACATTATTCAAAGTTATTGTCTGTCTGTTATACCTGCATTGTCATCACTCTTTAATTTATTATTGTTATTATCAGTATGCTGCTGCTGGAGTATGTGCATTTCCCTTTGGGATTAATAAAGTATCTATCTATCTATCTATCTATCTATCTATCTATCTATCTATCTATCTATCTATCTATCTATCTATCTATCTACAGTGGTGTGAAAAACTATTTGCCCCCTTCCTGATTTCTTATTCTTTTGCATGTTTGTCACACAAAATGTTTCTGATCATCAAACACATTTAACCATTAGTCAAATATAACACAAGTAAACACAAAATGCAGTTTTTAAATGATGGTTTTTATTATTTAGGGAGAAAAAAAAATCCAAACCTACATGGCCCTGTGTGAAAAAGTAATTGCCCCCTGAACCTAATAACTGGTTGGGCCACCCTTAGCAGCAATAACTGCAATCAAGCGTTTGCGTTAACTTGCAATGAGTCTTTTACAGCGCTCTGGAGGAATTTTGGCCCACTCATCTTTGCAAAATTGTTGTAATTCAGCTTTATTTGAGGGTTTTCTAGCATGAACCACCTTTTTAAGGTCATGCCATAGCATCTCAATTGGATTCAGGTCAGGACTTTGACTAGGCCACTCCAAAGTCTTCATTTTGTTTTTCTTCAGCCATTCAGAGGTGGATTTGCTGGTGTGTTTTGGGTCATTGTCCTGTTGCAGCACCCAAGATCGCTTCAGCTTGAGTTGACGAACAGATGGCCGGACATTCTCCTTCAGGATTTTTTGGTAGACAGTAGAATTCATGGTTCCATCTATCACAGCAAGCCTTCCAGGTCCTGAAGCAGCAAAACAACCCCAGACCATCACACTACCACCACCATATTTTACTGTTGGTATGATGATCTTTTTCTGAAATGCTGTGTTCCTTTTACGCCAGATGTAACGGGACATTTGCCTTCCAAAAAGTTCAACTTTTGTCTCATCAGTCCACAAGGTATTTTCCCAAAAGTCTTGGCAATCATTGAGATGTTTCTTAGCAAAATTGAGACGAGCCCTAATGTTCTTTTTGCTTAACAGTGGTTTGCGTCTTGGACATCTGCCATGCAGGCCGTTTTTGCCCAGTCTCTTTCTTATGGTGGAGTCGTGAACACTGACCTTAATTGAGGCAAGTGAGGCCTGCAGTTCTTTAGACGTTGTCCTGGGGTCTTTTGTGACCTCTCGGATGAGTCGTCTCTGCGCTCTTGAGGTAATTTTGGTCGGCCGGCCACTCCTGGGAAGGTTCACCACTGTTCCATGTTTTTGCCATTTGTGGATAATGGCTCTCACTGTGGTTCGCTGGAGTCCCAAAGCTTTAGAAATGGCTTTATAACCTTTACCAGACTGATAGATCTCAATTACTTCTGTTCTCATTTGTTCCTGAATTTCTTTGGATCTTGGCATGATGTCTAGCTTTTGAGGTGCTTTTGGTCTACTTCTCTGTGTCAGGCAGCTCCTATTTAAGTGATTTCTTGATTGAAACAGGTGTGGCAGTAATCAGGCCTGGGGGTGGCTACGGAAATTGAACTCAGGTGTGATACACCACAGTTAGGTTATTTTTTAACAAGGGGGCAATTACTTTTTCACACAGGGCCATGTAGGTTTGGATTTTTTTTCTCCCTAAATAATAAAAACCATCATTTAAAAACTGCATTTTGTGTTTACTTGTGTTATATTTGACTAATGGTTAAATGTGTTTGATGATCAGAAACATTTTGTGTGACAAACATGCAAAAGAATAAGAAATCAGGAAGGGGGCAAATAGTTTTTCACACCACTGTATCTATCTATCTATTTGCATGACCACAATTTTCTCTTCTCTCTCTTTCTTCTCCTCCACTCCTTTCAGGTGAGTTTTGTCTGTCTTCCACACCCGACTCCAACTCGCCTAGATGAGGCTGGGCAGTTTCTTTCATCTATGTCCTATGACCTGGGAGCATTTCCAGTGCCAGGGCATAGTCTTCTAGAAGCACTTCCAGGTCAAATGGTGTTATTAATCCCAGTAGCTTCCCCAGTGGCCCCCATGGAACCCAACAGGGCTACCCCATGGGACTACAGGTCAGAGCATGCCCTGCAGGTGTCTAGATGATAATCCTAACCCAGGGATGCTCTCCATTGGGGGAGCCACTCTGTCCCTCCATTGCACTGGCCTCCAGGTCAGGTAATGCCACAAGACCACATCAGGTTCCACTTCTGTCAGCAAAAAACAGAAAGCTTAGACTGCAGTTGGGCACAGGCTCACCAAAACTGGACAGGTAAAGACTGGAACAATGTCGCCTGGACTGATGAACCTCAGTTTCTGCTGAGAATCAGAATTTGGCACCAGAAACATGAATCCATACACACACACTGCCTTGTCTCAATATTCCAGGCTAGTGGTGGTGGTGATGTAACAGTGTGAAGACTGTTGTCTTGACACATTTTGGGCCTGGCAATACCAATAACCATCACCTGAATGTCACAGCCTATTTGAATATTGTTGCTGACCATGTGAATCTCTTTATGGCCTCAATTTACCCATCTTCTAATGGCGACTTCCAGACTGATAATACACCATGTCACAAATTGCAAAGGTCATCTCAAACTGGTTTCATGAACATGACAACAACTTCAGTATTCTTAAATAGCCTTCCCAGTCACCGAATCTAAAGAATCTAATAGAACACCTTTGGGATGTGGTAGAAGAGGACATTTGCAGAAGGAATGTGCAGCTGACAAATCTGCAGAAACCATATGATGCAATCATACAATCATACCATGGACCAGAATCTCTAAAGAAATGCTTCCAACATCTTCTGGAATCCATGTAGGGTCAGATCTAACATGAGGGCATTGCTGGAGGTGTGCCCAGGGGCCTGTGATGGCAAGGGGCCTTTTCGGCAGATAGCCCCCCAAACCCCACTACCCTCCACAGCATGATGAAACAATCCCATGAGTAAAAATGACCAAGGGGCCTCTACCTGGTCAATGAAATGATTAAATATCCATGAGTAGAAATGACCAAGGGGGGCATGGGTGGGTTGGTGATGAAGTTATCAAGTGCCACACTGAAATCAAGAGTGAGAAATACCACACTGCAGTAAACAGCCCGTGTCTGTTAAAAGTGTGACCAACACTCCATTAATGAGCTAAGTCACCCAGGGGCCTGAAGAAGTCTTCTTCCAACCTTGAATCCATGCCATGATGAACTGAGGGTATTTCAGAGGAATAAGAGGCCCTAGCCAGCATTTCTATATTCTATAGTGTTTGTTTACTCAGCGAGTATTTATTAAGTCTATCATGTCACTGTAAGAGAGAGAGCTTAGTGAGGTGATCCTCAACGGGCCAGTATGAGTGAACGTACCCTTCAACGGGCTGGCATCTCTTCAATTGCTGGTTCTTACATTCTGCCCAGTGCTGTCTGGTTTGGCTCTGGACCTTTAACCCTAAATTGGATAAGCGTGTTCATAGAAATATAAAGATGCGCTAACCTTAGACCATCTTTAGTTAGTGATGTTCTCCGAATACACAAAACCCTTTGACAGCCTTGCTAACCTGAATTCCTTTCTTCAGTCTTAACCTCAACAAGATCAATTAGATCCTCTGATTTAGGGATTGAACGATTATTTATTCAGGTTTCTCTTCACCCGTCCTTGATGGTCTCTAATAATCCTGCAGATTCTGAACTGAAGGCTGGCACAATGGCAGACTCACCCAGGTCTTTGCCTTCACGTTTGGTAAACTTGATTCAAGCAGCACACGCATGGATAACTGAGCACATGGTCTTAGGAGAGACGTGTCGATCGAGGCTTCTTTCTAGCTGCTGATGCCTTCGTCAGTGAAATACTAGAAAGGAGCGATTTAGTGCGATTTGCAATTTAAATCAAACCCGAGTCCTAATCGGCGGCGCGCGCGCCTTCGCTTTCCCTTTGCTGCTGCAGACAGAAGGCGTTTGTTGGAGGCGGGCACGCGGACTGGCAGGCGGGCGTAGCTTTTCCTGTAAATCTTAACCAGGTGCTTCTTTTTCGCTCTTTTGGCCGGTGGTGGCGTCACACGGAAAAGTAACTTCCCAACGAGCAGCACAATGCGCGACTGACTGAGAGCGAGCGAGCGAGCGAGCTTCTTTCCCGGGGTTAAGCGAGCGATAACAAGCCGGAGCTGAGCTGGAGCGCAATTATAAGGCTCCGGAACCTGTCGGACGCAAAAAGTGGATTTTCACTTCCTTCCAGGGAATTGTTTCTTGTCATTGTCCATTTTTGTCGGAACAGCTTTCGTCGGGGTCTCGATGGCAGGACACGAATGGGACGACTGGTTTGAACGGGAGGAATTTATCGGGCAGATCAGCGACATCCGAGTTCACAATCTACAAGGTAAGGCGGAGAGCAGACTGCTTGTGTGTGCTGCTCGTACGTTTGCTTCAGATGCCACAAGTCCGCGATTCCTCGCGTTTTCTCTCTTCATCTTGATAAACGAGGGGCTTTGTGTAGCAGGATGTGCATTCCACAAATCGCGTTCAGGATTCTTAGACACCGGTATTACCGGTCACCGGTGTTTCGTGACGCGATCAGCTGACTGCTGGAACTCTTTATGGGATAGTCCATAGGCGTAAGTAAGCACTTTGTAAACGTTCTCGCGAGTTGCTGGGTCCCAGCGACAAGCGCCCGAGCTCAATGGGTGGTCGCTTATAGCCACACAGTAATGCTCTGGCGCGATGTTGGTAAACATTAGTCGATTTCATACGGATGAAGCCTTATTTCCAAATGAATTTGCTGATGTGAAACCTTCATTTTCAGGAAACGCCGCTGCATATCATTTTGTTGTATGTGGTTATATTATAATATTATTCTTGGTAGACGCGCAGTTGTTCTATTTTCGGAACGATGCAGCAAGTTCAATGCTAGGCGATTCCCACTAGGCGGTGGTGAACAGCACTTCATGGGATGGAAGGAACTTTAAAAAAGAAATCTCCATCCGTAGTGCAGGTGGGGTGCAGCGGAGGACCATCGTAGCGCTGTGATACAAAGCTTGGTTAACTTTGGAGGTGACACCCACCCATACAGAACACATTTACACGGAAGAGTTGGGGATGTGAAGGGAGGGGAACTCGCTGGTACCCGGACAGCAGATCTGGTGCTGGGACAAATTCCATCGTTGTAATTTGGTTCCTCTGTCTGCTTTGGCACCATCGTAAGTTTATCAGGACTCGGCGCCTATCTGCAAAGCATATTGGGAAAGGCTGGAACCAACCCTGGCTTCATGTGAATATACCTGTGAAACGGGTTACATAATTTAATTCTTAATGAACACAATGGTTCGCACCGCAGTGACCATTACGGGTTGAACTCTCTGTATTTGGATGTGTTATTAAAATATGTTGTAAAAGTAAAGTATGGTTGCATTCCCATCTCCCACCTTGGAATAGGGCTCCGGCTTCTTAGGAATGCTTGTATAGTGTGCATTTTGTAGATGGCTGGTGATCTCGCCCAGTACTCCAGTAGACGTCCGGACAGTTGTGATGCGGGGTGCTGGCGGGGGCTTTTTGTTAGCATAGTCAGAATTGGGAGGGAAGCTTGACGACAGCTCAGTGCTCTGCATCGTAGGCAGTGAAGTGACATGACGGAGGGACTTAATGTCTGACGAGAACACGGGCTTCATCCTCACCCCGGACCGACTCTCCGCCCGTGTCATTGACAAGCAAATAGTCCCGATCCAGGAACCTGCGCTTTAAAGCTTTCTGATTAATTTTAAATCAGAAGGATAGCGAGGGGGTGTATGTGTAATAATATGATTTTGTTTTTATTGTCTCTGACTGGTATCGAAACAAAAAAAAAAAAAAAAAAAAAAAAGCATAAACGGCGATACTGAGTTGTATTTCAATTACTGAAAAGAAAAATATATATATTTATTAATCCGAAAGAAACGCATAAGACGTCGATCAGCAAGCAGGGAGAGAGTGAGAGGCGGTTAGCTTTGCCAGCGATGCGCCCCCGCTATTCTTAACACGTGAACAGGTGTCTGGGATCAGAAGCCCACGCAACTTCCTACGAGCTGTGAACGTTCGCATTCCCCGCTGCAGACGTTTTCGTTTATCGGGGCTTCCGCCAGCACGGTGCCCCAAAAGTGGGCTTTGTGCAGAGGGGCACAGTGTAGGCGATTTGCCGCTGTGTGGAGTCTCATTCACTTCTGCGTGTTTGTGTCCTTATTATTTGGTGTCACCCTTCCAGGGCTGGCTGTCGTCTCCCTCTGACGCTGCTATTAGTGACATTGCTGCAGTCCTGAGTTGTAATAGGGACTTAACTCAATTTACAGTGAGACCCCCAGCAAGTCCTGTAACTTGTTTGTGTACTGTATGTAAGTTATTGAAATATATTATGATCTGTAAGGCATCCGCCAAGTCTGCAATAATAATAATAATAACAACACTCATAATACTGGTTTATGTCTGAGTTATTTTGAATGGCAAGTCTAGCGGATGAATGAAGGTGCCCTTTGCATGTTATATGTATGCTTGTCTCACTTGAGTGGATGCCAAAATCACCTCCAAGCAGTCTCGTTTTAAACACCAGCTATTCAGAAATTCCTAAACCAGACTTGCTCCAGTGACAAGAATGTTACTTTAATCCTGTGCAATTATTACCAAACATTCTGTTGCAAAATGATAAGCTTACGTTTTGGTTCCAGGTGTGTGGGTGACTGGGTGTTTTGGTTTCACATTTTTGTAACCTTTTATGAGCCAAACATCTCTTCAATAATAAAATACTAGAGAAACAAGGCAACTCGTCAACACCAGCCCTCTCACTCATAGTGATGATAATGACAGGTTGTTTCTACTCATGGGAATGTGTGCACCAAAAGGAGACCCACCCAGAGGCAGATGTGATCACTAAACACAAAGGCCCAGCTCTGCCCTGGCGTTGGACCTGCATTGGACCCCCTTGTTGGCAAAATCAGCCAAGTGTCACTTCCCCCAAACACAAAGGACATTAGCCTGCACCAAAAAACACGACTTTATGAAGTTCATTTTTAATGTAAGCCTACAAATGATTGGCCAGTCAGTTTTTAGTATTACCAGCTCAACTGTTTGGAGGTGAGTTTAACATTCATTCTGTGATCGGTAGATAGATAGATAGAAAGAAAGAAAGAAAGAAAGAAAGAAAGAAAGAAAGAAAGAAAGAAAGAAAGAAAGAAAGAAAGAAAGAAAGAAAGAAAGAAAGAAAGAAAGAAAGAAAGAAAGAAAAGTGCATTTGTCTTCAGGGGAAAATGTGGCTTTTGGTCTTTAAATAAATAAATGAACAGGTAAATAAATAAGTATAAGGACAGTATGGTATGGACACACACCAGAATGAGTAAAAAGGAAAAAAATTAAAAAGAAAGGACAAATTCTGACTTGGCTGCAGTCACAATGAGGGGTTTATGCAGGGGTATTGGTGTTGGTATAAAGGAGCCACCACAGCATTTCGTGACACACGTCTGTGCATTGACTGACAGTCCTCAGTGTTAGAGTGTGCAGCATTGTTCATAATGGCACTCAGTTTTGCTTTAATTCTCCCCTTCACTGCTACCTCCAGGGCGTCCACAATGCTACCCCTTTAGTGTTTCTTGACACACTTCTACTAAATAATTTGTTGTCTGAAAGTTCGTAATGCTGTTATGTCAGAGAGAGGATGTGCAGCATTGTTTATAATGGCACTCAGTTTTGCTTTATTTCTCTCCTTTGCTACTGGGGCTCCAGAGCGCATCCCATAACTGATCCTGACCTTTTAATTAGCTTGTTAGTTTGGTGGGCCTCTCTTGAAGTGATGTTACCAGCCCAGCACACCACAGCTTAGAAAACTTCACTGGCCATCAGAGAATTGTAGATGATGTGAAGGATGTCACTTTCCCACATTAAAGGAACGCAGACTCCTGAGGTTGAAAACTCTGCTCTGCCCTTTCTTGTGTAGTTCCTCTGTGTTGTGAGACCAGTGCAACCTGTCATTCATGTGGACCCCCAAGTACTTGTAGGAGTGGACCACTCCTTGAAGAGTTACTGGACAGAGAGGCCGTTTGGTGCGGTGAAAGTCAATAACGAGTTACTTGGTTTTGCTGATGTTAAGATGCAGAAAGTTTTCTTCATAATTGCAACTGCATTAAAAAAATACATTTTTGAATATGATTAATTTTTTATGTCAAGATTTTCCACCTTGATAAATTAAGTAAATCCTAATTAAAATGAATACATTGGGTTTACTCTGTATTCTTATTGAAGAAATGAATTTGTCCATGTGTAGACGACTTTAGCAATTTTGAAAAAATTCATGTCAAGCACAGCAGATTGAGGTTATTTCATTCTGGTTATTTTAAAGCTAACTAAACTTACTTGATGTTATTCATTTTCAAAAAGACATTTATGCTTTATTACCATAAATGGTAGAAAATATAAAACTTCTTTGTTCATTTTGATTGACTGCACTGTTCTTGTAATAGTAACGCTAAGTGTCATGTTGTATTGGAAGCAAAAACAAAAATAAAAAATAAAAAGATGCTTTTGTGATGCACTGAGGGTGACAAGTTAGTGTATCAAAAAAGTGTCACAACAATACAAAACCTATGGAATTTAGGAAAAATAAATGCACTGAAAGTCTGTTTAAAAGTCTGTGGATCCCATAGACCACTGTGCTACAAAAGGGGAAAATTGTTATGTAAAATATTATATACTTTATGGCAAAAATGTTTTTGGTGTACATAAACCTGGTTTAGTTTAAGATGAATCGACTTCATGTAACTGTGCATGAGGTAAAATGGGCAGAGCAAGTTATGAGAATTGCAAAAAGTATTCCTTTTGAGTGAGATTATCATTAAATAGATAAATCATGACAAGAGTCCCCGAGGCTGATTCCACGTCTGTTAAAAGAAAAATCATTTAGCGGATTTGTTTCAACATTAGTGGTCTCAATGTAAGATTGACGAGATTTTTGTCAACATAGCTAGAAAAATCAAACATAACACCAGCAAACAGGATGATTTGAAGTGAAATAATTTAAGTCAGTAAACCGGCCCTGCCGTCCATTTCTTTTCCTCTTGTGTAACCGTGAAGGAATCACTCAGGGTCACCCCCCCACCCCCCCACTCCATTACAGGTTTTCACATGGATAGGAGGGTTGAGAATTGGGTCCCCCTAGCCAGTCAGTAAGCAGGAGCTTCTCCATTTGAGCTAAAGGAGAACTTGGGTAAGTGAGTCTCGGACACTCTGTCAGTTTAAAGCTGGAAGGGTACCACGTTACAGAGTCACCTCTTCCTTGCACTTGCTGCCCCCAGCCTGCACTCTAAGTGGTCCAGACAAACCCCCAAATGACTCCAGCGAGTAGCGATAAGCGTAGGGAGGGTCCGTAAGGCTGAGAGAGCCGATGTTCAACATCATACCCTCTCCGTTGTGGCAGAGGTCCAGAGGTCTGCTTGCTCAGCTGAGCATGGGAAATTCCTTACTCGAAGCTGGATAAATATTCACTTCTGACGCAGAGGCCCTGGGTTCACAATCACCCTCTGCTTGCGTGGATATGAAGGGGAGAGGGGTGACACTCTGAGCGGTTGCTTGCTGGTGACATTGTATAATAGTTTTGTGTAGTTTTTTTTTTGGCAGGGGCATTCTTGATGCTCACCATGGATTCTAATAGACATGTTTAATTGAAGCAGCCCTGTTATTAACAAGAAGGTGGTGCATCTGGTCTTTAACTTATTATAAGTAAAGATTGTAAGGGGGCCCGTACAGTTCTACAGTATTCATCCATTCTTCTAATGCTAGTGCAACTGTCCAGAACAACAGAGCAGTTAACATTTGACCAGCTCTGCTTGTTCCAGCAGTTTGAATGGTTAGTCTTTTCAAGTATTGAGTTACGTATTTTAATGTGATTTATTTCTATTCTGTCTACAGCAGGTCAAGCATGGGGTGTTAGGCAAAACGAGCATATTCAGCCAAGTCAAATAATTACGCAAATGAGGAGAGCAATGCAAAGGAATCAGACATGGACAAATACCAAGTGAAAATTCTTAGCCCTAGAACTGGACAAACTTTTTAAAATGTCTAAAATGTTTGTCTGGGCTTTCCATCTTCCACAATTCTGTTGTCATTATGAGGGGCCGGTCCCCTCCTGTTACCTAACTGTACCCAGAATACTCCATAGTTGATTACATATCCATTCTCTCATTTTTTTAGTCATCCATTCACTTCAGGGTTGTGTAGAGACAGTTCTTGTTGGGCATAAGGCATCAACCAACCAGGAGAGGGCACGCTCGTACACACGTCCACACTTAACTGTTCAAGGACAGTTTTAAAGTTGTGCATTTACTTACTATGAATGTCATTACGATACAGGTCACGCCAACTAAACCTTCCTGCCTCTCCTGACCTGCTTTAGCATGTTTTTGTTCTGTCTGGGTGGCTGTCCTGCCCTAAACAGTGTGCCAACACCTTCAGTCTCGCTCCATCCCTCTGTCCTCTCTTCATCCACAGCACTATCTCTCTTTTAAGTGTGGACACGATGATCGCTTTTACAAATACAGGTTGTCTGAGGAATTTCCTGCTGCATTCTTGGGTTGTGTGCATTTGTAAAACAAAGCATCCTGCAAAGTCAAGCTGGCAGTGCCCTCATCGAGTTCTGATATAATCTGAGGTAATTCCTGACAATTACCAAAACTGGCATATACCTGAACAAAGCAGGGGAATTGCCATGTGAAGCAAACAAAGTGTCTTGGCATCTTCACATACGTGTGCTGATGTCCACATGACTTTCTTAAAAGTAAGTGAAATTCTGAACAACACTTTAAATAAGGAAGCTCACCACCTTCCACGTCAAGGAGATAATGATTAAGCCCAATTATATCTGATCCAGCTGTGCACCACCTCCTTCACAGAGTCATGTCTATGAGTAGAAGATGCAGCATTCTCTGGTGGCATTTAATGGAAACCAAGCTTAGCAAAACTGTAAGACAAAGTTAAAACGTACATTGAGATTCTAAAGGGTGGGCCCCCGCGTTATGATGTGCTACTCACGTAATAATGAAGCGATACAAACTAAATAATTACAGTACATACCTTGATAGATGTGTAAACGACCCCATCACATTTTGTGTTGGAAATGGTTACCTTCTTCTTGCAAATACGGCGCTCCATATTGACAATGTTATCCGCAAACATGGTAGGGGTGATGGCAGCAGTGTCCTGGTCAATGTTTCACTGTAGTTGTTCCAGTATATGAGACTTGTTCTTGTGCACTTTTCTTTTCAGCACTTCCTAATGGAAGAAATCTGGAGGTGGCCATAGTCCTTTTGAAATGGTCGGATTGCCAAAAAACGATTCAGTTTGTGCCACGCTGCAAGCTGATGTGTGACAGGTCGCCCCATCTTGCTAGAAATAACCTTCACTGATCTCACGGTCATCCACTTCATCTATACTAATAAAAGGCAAAGCCCTCACTGACTCACTCACTCACTCACTCACTCACTCACTCACTCACTCACTCACTCACTCACTCACTCACTCACTCACTCACTCACTCACTCACTCACTCACTCACTCACTCACTCATCACTAATTCTCCAACTTCCCGTGTAGGTGGAAGGCTGAAATTTGGCAGGCTCATTCCTTACAGCTTACTTACAAAAGTTAGGCAGGTTTCATTTTGAAATTGTACACGTAATGGTCATAACTGGAACCTCTTTTTTGTCCATATACTGTAATGGAGTGCAGCTCGATGGCTGTGGGAGGCGGAGTCGCGTATCGCGTCATCACACCTCCCACGTAATCATGTGAACTGAAAACAAGGAACAGCCACAAAGAGCGCTGAAGAAAACATTCATTACACAATTGAGAAGGCAGCGAAACAATAAGAAGTGAGCGAGTGACGCATAAAAGCACGGTGTATACCGTAAGTTTAAATTAAGTTTATAGAAACGCTCCCCCTGCCGTTTGCAATACCATATTCGCGAGATACAAGTTTAATGAGAAGACACGAGGTATAAACGAGACTTTGGATCACTTTGAAACAGAGTTAAAATTGCTGTAGCGAGAAACTTTTAAGTGCCGGGTCTTAGCTAACATTAAATAAAGCCGTGGACATCGCAACATCACACAAGAGAGTGGCTCACGTGAACTGACTGAACACAGCATGAGTGATCACTTCGATGAATCAAAACTGTTCAAAAAACACATTAGATAGATAGATAGATAGATAGATAGATAGATAGATAGATAGATAGATAGATAGATAGATAGATAGATAGATAGATAGATAGATAGATAGATAGATAAGAACTTTATTTATCCCGAGGGAAATTCTTTTGTCATTTACATGCTCAGTGCAACAAGAGGAATAAAGATAAGGTAGTAAACAGTTTAAAAAGAACAGTAGTAATAGTGCAAACAGAATAACAAAATAACTCTAAACAAAGTAACAAATAACTATAACTATAACTAATAGTTTGTATTGTAACTATATAACTAATTTGTGCAAAGCAACAAACAACTATAACTAAAACTAAAACAGATATAATAAAACAACAGATTATTAGTGCAAGTGGTTATGAAAAGTGACTTAGTGTTTGTGCCATGAATAAATGAGATAGCAGCATGTGATGATGGGATGAAACAAACATTCAGTAACATACAGATGAGTAAATAAAAAACCGAATGAGACCTAATGACAAAAATTCTGAAAAAGATCACCTACAGAATGAGGAAGAGTTATACAGTCTTATTACCACAGGTAGAAAGGATTTCCTGTGGCGTTCGGTTCTGCATTTGGAGGCAATGAGTCTTTTGCTGTGCGTGCTCTGATGACCCATCAAGGAGGCGTGCATGGGGTGAGAGGGGTTGTCCATGATACCGAGAAGCTTTTTCCGCATTCTCCTCTCAGACACCTCCACCAGGTTCTCCAGTCTGACACCCAGGACAGAACCAGCCTTTTTAATCAGCTTGTTCAGCCTGTTGGCATCAGCTGTCTTCACCCTACTTCCCCAGCACACAGCTGCAAAAAACACTACGCTCTCTACCACAGAGTGATAGAACATAGTCAGCATTTTCCTACAGACATTGAAAGACCTGAGCCTCCTCAGTAGGTAAAGCAGGCTCTGCCCTTTCTTGAAAACCGTGTTGGTGTTCTTGGACCAGTCCAGTTTACTGTCAATGTGTACCCCCAGGTACCTGTAGTCCTCAACCACCTCAACATCCGTTCCTCTGATGGTGACAGGGGTGGGAAAAGGAGCCTGCTTCCTAAAGTCCAAAACCAGTTCCTTTGTCTTTGTGATGTTTATCTGTAAATGGTTTAGCTCACACAATTGATAAGGTACGAAAAGAATATGAAGCGACTGACGCATACAGGCATAAATTAAGTTCATAGACCTACAAAAGATTGCCATTTTTCTCCTGTACAACTATACGTTGCATTCTCAACAGTAAGCTTCCACGGCTTGCTCATATTACAACCGGAGTGCTGAACTGACAACGTGGTATACAAAGACAACTATAACAATCGTAATAAACGAACAATGAAACAACAGAGAACCCGTGCATTAAATAAAAAGGCTGCTTCCTTGGCAAAGGAAGGAAAAAGGATGGCCTTATATGGCGTTCGTTTATAAAAACAATCGTAATAGACGAACAATAAACCACAACAGAACCGCGAAGCAAGCAGAAAGGACGGACTTATATGGCGTTCGTTTATAAAACAGCGGAGAAGCTGTGTAAAGACAGCTTCACAAACAAAAGTAACCTTTAATTAAAAACAAACTAAAGTTCGAATCACATTCTAGGACTCGGAGAAACCCCACGAGTGCCAGATCTTGTAAAGAGAGGTTAGGAGCGGGCGCTGATACCGCGCATTGCCTCACCCACCACACGCCAAACCAACTCAGGATCCCAGATTAGGAGCCGAGAGCTGCCATGCTGAATGTTAACAACGCAGAGTTCAGCAGTTCCAGTGTGGACATTGGGATGTGGTAATGCAAAGACAGCATGTGTTAGTGTTCTGGAAGATCATGATATTGTATATGATGAATAAAAAGACAACAGCAGGTTGGCAGCAGAAACATTTTGGCAAATTAAATGAAGTTTTGTGCTTCAGTAGCATGGAAATGTTAAGTCAGCTTTGTAAACAAAAGCAGTAAAGCAAGACATTAGCTTTGTGACATTTTACTTCAGCTTACTGTAATATGTTAGCATACCACTTTATATCATCTCTGTACTGTATCATAAAGGATTATGACTTTATTAGCTATTATTAATCCAGGCCTAAGCTTTGCCACATTTGAAGAGGCAAGTCACAAAAGCAGGTTTGAGGAGAAACATTAACAGGTTAATCTGATTTTGGTTGATTCTTATGAAATGTACATTTAAGCAGAGAAGCCTACTGATACGTGAGAAGCAGAGGTCCAGTGCCCCGGGTTTGAATGCCATACCCAGCTGTTGTTCGTGAGGACTTTGCCCGCACTCCCAGTGCTGTCAGTTCTAAACTGGTGTGTGCCCCCTGCAGTGGACTGTCGTCTTGGTCAGGGCTGTTTCCTGACTTGCACCCAGTGCTGCCAGAATGGGCCCCCACACCCCTGATTATGCAGTCTGTGATTGGATTATGCAAGTATAAAAACTATACAAAAAAATAAAAAAGTGACAGGAGTGGATAAACATGAGAAACAGAATTGTATCTATTGAAACCAGTGATAAACATGAATCATTTCACAGAAGATAAGTGGAAAGAGGCCAGTTAATTAGTCAGAAGCAGTAAAAACTGTTTGCTTTCCAATAGGTCAGACGACAAAGAGTATAAACAGGAGCAACTATTTCAATAACATTGATCATTGGTGAATAAAACAACGAAAAACCCAAGATATTCCAAAAGACACCAATCAGCAATATCGTACACAAAGCAAGATTGTAATCCTACTTGTTAATTTGCTCTAAAACACAAGTCAGCTCTGATTTATGTTTCTGGAGTGACACAATAAATTGTGAAACTGGCATGAAACCGCACACTTAATTAAGAGTTAAGAGCCGGAATTGTTTGGAATGGTACCCCCTCACTGCCGGCAGTCCTCAAAGACCGCCATTAAGTATGCTTAATGGCACTGATTCTCACATCCACTGCCCCAGTTACCTCAAATTAAGTTATTGTTGCTTTGATAAAGAGCCTCACGGTGTATTTGTGAAGAACGCATTATAAAAGGAGCTGCTTTGAAGCAGTTATGATTAACGGGAGTTCAGGGAGCTTGTTCTAGGATAACACCCCTGCACTGCATGGCTTAGCATTTTTCATTAAGGGTTTCTGAAAGGCGATAAATGAATAAATATATAAAACACACATGGATTTCGTCCAGGATTGCAGTTCTGTTTTGCAGTCCCTAGTCAGAGTCTTTTATACCCAAGGATGAGGACCAGCCCATAAAACACTGATTCAGTAGAGAAGTGGAAATTACATATTGGGATGGGCTGGAATATGCTGCCATTTTAGAAATAGCATTAGCACATTTGATTTTATTGTTTGCTCCCTATTAATATACCACTTTTTAAATTATGACTTAAAAATACTTCCAGACCAGAGTAAATTATTAACTAATTCTTCCTCCTGAATCTCCTGAATCAATCCAAATTGTACCAGACAGACCTCGGCTTATGTTCTCAAAGCAAAAGCATCAGTTGTGTTAGATATCTTGTTTTACTAAATGACCTTCTACACCCCCCCCCCCCCCAACCCCGAACCCCCCCAAGTTATTATCTGAAATTGCTTTTGTCCCACATCCTTTACCCTACTCTTGGTACCACTGATGGTCCATTTTATGCTTCATTGTGCGTTTATGGTGACAGTTTTACTTATTGAGTGTATAGTGTGACAGAACCACTAGGAGGCGTACCAGCCACCCAACCCGACACAGAAAGACACAGGGGGCACACTTATAAAAACACACGTTTTTTATTTTTCTTCACTCGTCGAGAACATCTTCCCCATTCCCACGAGCCCACAACACAGTCCAAGCACAAACACAAAACAAGTCTCTTCCTTCTCTCTTCCTTCTCCTCCACTCCTCTGGTCAAGCTTCGTCTTCTTCCTCCTGACTCTGGCTCCCCGAGTAGTGGCTGACCTGCTGCTCCAGGTGATTGGTGACTCATTTCCGGGTGTGGCAGAAGGAGTGCCCATAAGGGCTCAGCAGCTCCTCCTGCAGCACCCCCTGGTGGCACCTACGGATCACAACAGAGCTGCACCAAACTCCAACTCCAATGAGGCCCTGTGGGAGTCCGAGGCACCGCTGCAGCCCAGGGGGGATGCCATTTAGCATACCGGGAGATGTAACGCTCTGGCCATGCTTGATCCCCTGGCCCTCCCAGCGTGGTGCCATTGCCACCAGTTGGAGGTGCCCTGGAGCTGTCCTTGTACTCTAAACAGAGCAGGAAAGTCTAGAGGAGTAATTCGAATGGTGTTTATTATAACACTTAAAATTTACAAGTGAGCATCACACACAAGCAGGGACTGTAATGAAAAGTGCACACAATTAAATGTGCAGCCATGCCACCTGCACTTCAGAACAGGTAAACCACCTGAAGCTAAGCAGATATCTGATCTTTATATAGAATACGCTACTGTGGCTGTCTGTTTGTCTGTCCAGGATTTTAAATCACCTGTAGCGCACAAACCGCTTGACCTACTGACCTGAAATTTGGTACACCTATATTACGTGACATCTACCGTCCGCTTTCAGGGTGATGATTGACCCCCAAGGTTATTCCTCTTTTTATTTTATTGTAGAATCAACTCTCTGCAGCGGGCAGCAGTGCGACCGTGCGGCGCATATGTATACGGGCTCCGTTCTCATTCCCTACCACCTTTGCTGTCACTTCCCCTACCTCTTCATATCTTACATCATTCTCAAAGCAGATTGAAGACTTAAGTGCTAGCTTAAGTGAAAAAAATCAAAGAAAACGTACAAAGTAATTGCAACACAAACACTGACTTAATCAGTTGTAACGTGAAAAGATGCCGACGAAAGAAGAGAAGAAGCGGGCCGCTAGGGTGGAGACAAGAAGATCTGCTCAGGAAGGAACAAGCACATCAACCTCAGAGCAAACGAATGATAAACGTACAGAGAGAGAGGATGAAAACTAGGAACGGTCAAGTCAAGTGGATTCACTGCACGTTATCGTTACAGCAGTGCACCGTTACTGGTTTATATACTGTATATTATATGATGCTTTTTAGGACAGGTTAATCGTGGTTAATTGGCCCATGTGAGTGAGAGTGCTTGTGGGCAAAGCGGCTGAGATAGTTTCCAGTAAAGTTCACTGCTCCAGAGTTCATTTTTAATGAAGATACCCCTGAGTCAGTGTTGCTTGTAGACTCGATGGTCAAATCCAGTTTTATTTTGGTTGCTTCTTGAAAACATTTTTTTCAAGCCTTTTTTTTCTTTAGCTGATCCTTTGGTATTTATCTCTCTTTTTAGGTCACAAGGTGCTGCTCTTGCTTTCTTTATAACACGTGCATTCAATAATGAACAAATTCAGGCAAAATTCTTCAGCATAGCATTTTTTTATGGTTGTGCTTTAGTTGTATTTCAGCAAACAGCCTCAGATGTATTTAGCAGATGACCTGTTTGACCACAGAATACATTTTAGTAAAAAGTGCTCAACAGAAAATTTATAGAAGAAAAGAAACTAATTATGATAAAAGTGGGTTTAGAAGTACTAACTAAATCATACTTCTGAATTTCATGTTGGAAGAAACTTGTTTGAAATGATATTCAGCTGCATTGTGCAGGTAACGTTTAAAAGCACTCGAGGAGTTAAATTGGCAGTAAATGAGCACTTTGAGCATTGCTTGAAGCTACAGAGGGAGTGGATCTCAATTAAAGCAATGCAGCCCTCTTTTATCAATTATATTGCTAACGCTTTAGAGTTGAGGCTACCTGCATCTATTGGCCAGTAACGGCTGCAGAACGGGACCTTAAAAAATATGTGGCTTGATCTTAATAAGACGGAGAAAGCACAAGGGAGAGCCCCCGGAGTTACTTATATTGCAGAGATTAGTCACTTATTGCTGTGTTTGTGCTACATAGCAGCAAGTGACAAATAGGTGTTACCATCGCATTGAATTGCTAACTGTGCAGGTAATCACATTCTTATGTGCTGAATACTTCATATTGTTGTCAATTTTAAGACCGTTCATTGATGAATTAATTGTATGAATTTATTAAGCAGTGATCACCCCTCAAACTCACATCATTATTATATGAAAAGTCTATTTGTGTAATACCAGGGATTTCAGATATAGAGTAGTGCTTTCATAATTCATAATGTGAGCAACACTGGAGCACCACAAGGGACAGTCTAGTGTCCTTTTCTCTACACCCTGTAGACCTCAGACCATACATATAACACCAGGTCATGTCACCTGCAGAAATTCTCTGATGATTCTGCACTTGTGGGGAGGATTGATGAGGGGATGAGACAGAGTATAGGAGTCAGGTGGAAAAGTTGCTTTCTTGGTGCAAAGAGAATTGTCTGTATCTTAACATCAGCAAAACCAAGAAACTGGTTATTGACTTTCACAGCACCAAAGAACCTCCATGTCTGGTCACTATTCAGGGAGTGGATGTAGACGTGGTCCACTCCTACAAGTACTTGCTGGTCCACATTAATGACAGGTTGGACTGGTCTCAGAACACAGAGGAACTAGAGAAGAAGTAGCAGAGCAGGCTCTTTTTTTCTTAGGATATTGTGTTCCTTTACTGTGGGAAGTGACATCCTTCACATTTTCTATAACTCTGTGATGGCCAGTGTGATTTTCCATGCTGTGGTATGCTGGGCTGGTAACATTATTTGAAGAGATGCCCACTGAATCAACAAGCTAATTAAAAGGGCAGGCTCAGTTATGGGACATACTGTGGACCCCCCAGAGGTAGTAGCAGAGGAGAGAATTAAAGCAAAAATGAGTGCCATTATGAACAATGCTGCACATCCTCTCTCTGACACACTAACACTGATAACTTTCAGCCAATGAAATATTCCACAGAAGTGTGTTCTGAAACGCAACTGCAGCTCCTTTATACTAACGGGAGTGCGCCTGCATAATGGCTCACTGAGATCGAGACTGCCAAGTCAGAAGTTTTCTTTCTTGTTAGTTATTCTGGTATGTGTTCAGACTAGTGTATGGATATATTTATGTATTTATTTATTTAAAGAGCTTCTGTTCCATGGGGACAGCCTTCAATTTGG
This sequence comes from Erpetoichthys calabaricus, assembly GCF_900747795.2. Lineage (NCBI taxonomy): Eukaryota > Metazoa > Chordata > Cladistia > Polypteriformes > Polypteridae > Erpetoichthys > Erpetoichthys calabaricus. Next base: position 30,808,027 of record NC_041409.2, on the reverse strand, counting down.
ACCCAAGTGCTGCCGTGCAGTGTACAATGCCTCGGCACCACACCAGTTCTGATCCCCGACAGGCCTATCCCAAATAGCTCTCCGACGGTTTTGACTTCCAGGGATGGGGCTCCCAAGGGATTTCCTCCATTCCCTTCATAATGCGAGCAGCCACAGCACAGCTACTCCTCCAGAGTGCAAAAAGGAGTCCTTTCTGTCATCTTAGAGCTTTTTTTTATAGTGGCTAGAGTGCCAATCCTGCCACCAACCCCCATGATTTCCGTGCAAGTTGGAGGACTATTTGCAGGTCCGGATGCAGTTTAACTTCATACCCAGGTCATAAATGCTAGGGTCGTCCTCAATAGGATCCGTGATCACTTGCTCACCTACCAGCAACCGGAACAGTCTGGTTTTACGCCTAAGAAGTCTACCATCGACCACATCCTGGCACTGAGGGTTCTCATGGAGTGCAAACACAAATATCGGCAGAGTTTCTTTGCAGCCTTTGTCAATTTTCGTAAAGTCTTTGACTCAGTTGATCGAGCTGCCCTGTGAGACATCCTGAGGATTTACAGGATCCCCTCGAGGTTGCTGGATATCATGACCGGCCTATACACTGGTACTGTGAGTGCTGTGCAGAGGGGAGGCAGGACCTCTTTGTTTTTCCCAGTTGATTTGGGGCTTCATCAGGGCTGTGTTCTGCTCCTACTCTGTTCAGTACTTGTATGAACTGGGTGTTGGGCAAGGTCGTAGGGTCCAGCGGTTGTGGGGCATCTCTTTGGCGAAGAAAGCATCACTGATCTTGACTTTGCTGACGATGCTGTGATCTTTGTGGAGTCAATGGAGGCTCTGATCGGGGCGCTCGAGAGACTGAGCGAGGAGTCCAAGTGTCTGGGCTTGCGAGTGTCCTGATAAAAACCAAAAGCCAGGCCTTTAATAACCTCTTGGGCACGACCATCAGCAGTGTGTCTGTCTGCAGAGAGAGTGTCAACGTCATTGAGAGGTTTACTTACCTTGGCAGTGACATTCATGTCTCTGGTGACTCTTCCTGTGAAGTCAGTAGACAGATTGGGAGAGCATGAGGTCACTGAAAAGGGGTGTGCGGCACTCCTGATATCTGCAAAAGGACGAAGGTCCAAGTCTTTAGAGTCCTGGTGCTTCCTGTCTTGCTATATGGATGCAATCTTGAAGTGAGTGCCAGTCCATTGAAGGCCACACTTGCTCATATGTTTCAGCTTATCACACATGTCTTTGAAATGTGAGTAGAGCACCCAGAGAAGCATTGTGAATTGCATGGTCATGGAGAGAACCTTCACTAACAGTGAATGAAATGATATTTGAGCAATGATGATGTAGTCCTAAACACTACCATTGAGCTTCTCTGTCATTATTATAATTCTTATGATAACCACAGAGTGGTCCTCTAGGGTTGGTTTCTGCCTTAAACCCAATGTTGTTGAGACCCCATGACCATAAAAGAGGATGGTTGTGTTTAAGGTGGTGTAAGTCATAAAGAGCGTTTATGTATATAAGAATGAATTGACGCCTGGAACTGAAATGACAGAGAGTGAGTTAAGGTATAGAAGATTCAGTTGGCTTCCTAAAAATAATGAATAACTAGCTATTCAGGGAGACTGGATTCTGACTGACATGAATGTCAGGGCCTGGAGACCAAAAGTGTGGACACCATGAGCCAGATTAGGAATAGTCACAGCTGTTACGTGCCATCTCATGTTTTACTCCTGAAAGGAAAAAATTAAAGCTTGTTATTACAGCGGCTTAGTGGAAACACCAGTAATTAACACAGTGAGAGCATCTGAATGTTTTTCTTTTGTCAAACTTTTGTTTGCTTAAATGCTGTGGATTACACATTTTTATTGCTAATGTGCTACTTAGGATTGCTTCACTGTGCCCGGGCCCTGCGTGTTCTTTAGGGATGCCAATGCTGCCTTTGCCACTTTCTTGAGTAGGTCCCTATTTAAAAGAGGGCACTGTCAGATAGACCACGCTTGACAGCTTACTATTGTAGTGGTGGGGCCACTGTCTGAGGAACAAAGGCAACTCTTTACAAGAGGCTGATAAGACGAAACCCTGCTGAGATTTGTGCCATTTATTGAATCACGTATAGCTGTGTGCGAAGACCGTTGACCCAAACTGCCACTTGTCTTTAATTCTTGCACAGTCTCAGCCCGTCCATGAAGAGCTTGAACATGCTTCATGTGCCCTTGTAGGTTTTTCTCAAAGCATTCCAATTTTCTCCTAAATCCCAGATGCCAGTTAGATTATTTGATGTCTTTAAACCGAGTGAGTGGTTCTTCTGATGGACTGGCATCACATCTAGGACCTGAAACTGCCAGGCCCCTGTAAATGAATTAGGTGGATTTGGTAATGGTTGAAATAGTTCAGAATATTCAAAGATTTGCCTCTCTTTATAATGAATTAATTATTTAGCATTAGTAACAGTAACTAAGACACCTGTGAATTTAAACAGTGGATTCCCATCCAAAATTAAATCACTTGGCAAGCGTAATAAAATCCATAATTTTTATAACCTGCCTTTTCCACTACAGGTGGAAGATTTCAAAGCCTATTCAAACAGGATTGGGTTCTGTGATGGATTGGAATCTTAATGGGGTATCACTCCATTATAAGACAAACCTGTCAATACAGAGTTACCAGTCGAGCCAATATGCTATAACGATGTGGGAGGAAATGCGAAAAACATTAATAATTCATTAAGCAGTTGTTCTGTTTGGTATAGAGCTGACGACTCTTTAACTTTAAATTTACAACACATTTAAAATGGCTGGTTTACGTGCAGCTGTTTCACAACTGTAGCATATGCATATTACCACAGGTTAGAGTTAGTATTCATGGGCACTGGGGTAGGACAGGTTGGAACCAATGGATAATCCCACCGACCAGAGTCTGGGATGGTGCCTTTGGCAAGTGCCAGCAACCCCTCAGACACCCTTGTCATGGTTACGACAAACAGTAACCTTCTCAAGTCCCCAATGACAAAGCAGACGAAGGAGGCGCAATTATACAGATTCCCAATAGCTGCCGAGGCAGATGAGGGCAATGCCAGATGGACTTGGCTGTAAGGCACGACTCTATTAATGTGAGTTAGCAGCTTTTTCTTGCAGTTTCAATGTCAGATTTTGAATGTCACATATTATATGTGCCACCACGGAAGGCCTTGAAATCATAGTGTGTGGGCCACTTCCTTGCAAGTCTTCTTCCCAACCTATTAAGAAGCCTGACATCGATGGGATATGGATGGTAGGAGCAGGTTTTGGTGACACTGGAAGCTTCTAGTCCAGTCCTGCACATTGGCGGCAGATGTATGATGGCCACCTTCCTGAGACCCTGTGACTACTCAGGGATCCGGTCCTGTATTTGTGACTGGGCAGGCCTCTTTAGGATCACCGCTGCCCATCCCAAATGGGGCAGAACCTAGAAAATGTGGGCTAAACATCAGAAGTCACAATCTCTCCTGATTGGGAAACTGCTCTCAGTAAGTCACCACAAAATGTGGTTGAAATAGAAATATTAATTTAAAGCCTAGAAAAATTATAATCCAAACTTGCAATGTCAGAACCCTGATTGACCTAAACTATAATAATAAAGACCACCGATTAGAGAGACAAACTACTTCTAACAAGAAAGGTGGAGGTTGCAACTCTGAGCGAGACTAGACTATCTGGGGATGGAAAATTGGAAGAAATCTCCACTGAATATTCAACCTTTTAGAAAGGAAGAGGTGACAGAGAAAGGCATATTTGTGGAGTTGGCTTTGCTGTGAAAACACAGTTGATGAAGGAACACCAAATCACACCTACATCCATAAATGAGAGCCTAATGTTGTTGAGACTACCAATTAGAGAAGATCATTTTATTACCCTTATTTCTACACATGACCCTACTGTGGATGCTGACAAGGCAATGAAAGACCAGTTTTACCACCAGTTCAGCATGCCTATCTCTTCAGTCCCAGTAAGTGATAAACTCTATGTACTGTAATTGGAGATTTCAATGCCAGAATTGGAAAAGACAATTTACTATGGGGAAATATCACGGGGAAACAAGGAGTTGGAAACTTCAACGCAAATGGACTACGTCTTCTTGGTGTGTGTGCAGAAAAAGATATGTCCGTCACTAACACCCAGTTTCGACTCCTAACCTGTTTTAAAACATGGCTGCACTCTCGTAGTAAACATTGGCATGTGCTTGATTATGTGATTACTCAACAGTGTGATAAGAGGAGATGATAATCACAAAGACAGCAAGAAATACATACTGTATTTAGGGGGAGTTTATTGTGAAGTGTATGGAGAATAGAGAAATTCTTAATTGTATGTATGACAATCATCGCCACTCTCTGGCACCATGTTCAAGTATTAATTATCAAATGTGGAGATTTTCTTGATTTAATGTCATCCAACTGCAATTGACCAACCACATCTTTCCTGTGTTGTTAATGGCCTTCATGTCTACCCTGAGTGCATCCTGGGATGATGGTGAATATTGAAGTGACAGACAAATCAGACATGGAGGAGGATTTGGCAGGTTCATGATATCTTGAAATATGTCTTGCCTCCAGGAGTTTTGACAGATGACATATATTCCATACTTTCCTTTGGAAGCCTGTACTAAATATTTTCTTGGCATGTTTTCTTGTATACACATTATTCCTCCTCCAACAATGAGTTCATAATGCTAACAATCAGTCACTTGTGCAGTCACTCCGGTTACTCATATTTGATGTGACACTTAGTGCAGAGGGCAGCACTGACTTGGAATTGTGCATCTGTTGATAGCAGCGGAGTGAGCCGTAAACTTCACAGTTCAGTCTTCAGTTCTCATTCATTTTGTGGCACTGAGAAGGTGAGTCAACCTGTAAAAGAATACTTGCAAAATACTTTGGGGAATATTCTCACTGTTTAAAAGTACTATATATATAATAAAGACTGCTGGTTACTTATGAATATTGACATGTAACACAGCTTTTAACAGGATTAGAGTTATGGAAGTTGTCTGTTGGCAGGCACATTGTTTTGCTTGCTGGCAGAGTATTTCTTTTCCTTTTAGTTTTTTGATACTTTCCATAAGCATGGTGAAATAAAACATATAAACCCTAAATATAATAATATAAGAACCCTTACTCTGTCGGTTGTGTTTTCTGATTTTGATTGAATGCAAATCCATAATTTGGTGAGCTGACTTCTGGTATAGCTGACTATATGGCACATGTTAGGTAATGCAGTCTGTTTATTTATACTAACTGGTGAAAAAACTCAAACCAAAATGAAATTATCCTACTGCTGCCCGACATCTTTTCTGTTTATCTCCTTGTTGCTGCCGTCTTTGTGATAGGGTGGAGTGGTGATGGGCACTGGTGCCTCATGGGTCAAGTGTCGATGGTTTGACCCTGACATTGGGTGGTTGTTGTCCATTTTGAGATTGTGTCGTCTTCGCGTGGTCTGCATGTTTCTTTCTTCTGGATGCTACAGTTTTGATCCCATGTCCCCAGAAACATGCTGGTTCTGTTCACTAGCAAATCCAAACTGGCCCTGTGAGGGTGTCCGCACAAATGACCCTGCAACAGAATGGCACCCCGTCCACGGCTGTTTCCTACCTTGTGCCCATTGTTCCCAGATTTGGCTGTGGCCTTGTGACACTGAATTAGATTACATGGGATTCTGAATATAAATTCTGGATCACACTCCTCAGCCTCCCTGGAAAAGTCTATTCGGTGGTCCTGGAGAGGAGGGTCCATCGGATAGTCGAACCTCGTATTCAGGAGGAACAGTGTGGTTTTCGTCCTGGTCGCGGAACAGTGGACCAGCTCTACACCCTTGGCAGGGTCCTGGAGGGTGCATGGGAGTTCGCCCAACCAGTCTACATGTGTTTTGTGGACTTGGAAAAGGCGTTCGACCGTGTCCCTCGGGGAATCCTGTGGGGGGTGCTCCGGGAGTATGGGGTACCAGACCCCCTGATAAGGGCTGTTCGGTCTCTGTACAACCGGTGTCAGAGCTTGGTCCGCATTGCCGGCAGCAAGTCAAACCTGACAGAATTTCTAGGCGCAGCCAGGGTGTTGAGGGGGTCCGGCTTGGTGGACTCAGGATGGGGTCACTGCTTTTTGCAGATGATGTCGTCCTGTTTGCTTCATCAGGCCGTGATCTTCTGCTCTCTCTGGATCGGTTCGCAGCTGAGTGTGAAGCGGCTGGGATGGGAATCAGCACCTCCAAATCCGAGACCATGGTCCTCAGCTGGAAAAGGGTGGAGTGCCCTCTCAGGGTTGGTAGCGAGATCCTACCCCAAGTGGAGGAGTTCAAGTATCTCGGGGTCTTGTTCACGAGTGAGGGAAGAATGGAGCGTGAGATTGACAGGCGGATCGGTGCGGCGTCCACAGTGATGCCGGCTCTGTATCGGTCTGTCGTGGTGAAAAAGGAGCTGAGCCATAAGGCAAAGCTCTCAATTTACCAGTCGATCTATGTTCCTACCCTCACCTATGGTCATGAGCTATGGGTAGTGATCGAAAGAACGAGATCGCGAATACAAGCGACTGAAATGAGTTTCCTCCGCAGGGTGTCTGGGCTCTCCCTTAAAGATAGGGTGAGAAGCTCAGAGTAGAGCCACTGCTCCTCTGCATCGAGAGGAGTCAGATGAGGTGGCTCAGGCATCTGATCAGGATGCCTCCTGGACGCCTCCCTGGTGAGGTGTTCCGGGCACGTCCAACCGGGAGGAGGCCCCGGGGAAGACCCAGGACACGCTGGAGGGACTATGTCTCCCGGCTGGCCTGGGAACGCCTCGGGATTCTCCCGGAAGAGCTAGAAGAAGTGGCCGGGGAGAGGGAAGTCTGGGCATCTCTGCTCAAGCTGCTACCCCCGCGACCCGACTTCGGATAAGCGGAAGAAAATGGATGGATGGATGGAGGGATTCTGAATGTTATGTTTCTATGAGGTGAACTGTCTGAGAGCTTCATCAATAAATTGGTTAAAACGTGAGCATGCATCTTGTCGTTTTTACTTTATCTGCATTTTAAAGATCAGCACATCATTTCAGATTGGTCTTTATTTGAGAAAAATTTCAGGTGCTAAAGCAAAAGGAGCATTGAGAAAAAGAGCCGAGATGCAGTTTGATGACAAGTTGATCACACAAGTGAAGTACATAATCTAAACTCCATGTTCAACTGACATAAAATTGTACAATAAAAGTACTAATTATGTACATAGTACTTCTAATACACCTGATTAACCGACTGACTATAACTGACGCTCAGTGTCTTACAAAATGTTCTGGGTGAAGCCAAGAAACGCAGCTAGTATTTATATCAGAGGCTTACAAAATGTTTGACATAATTGTAGACAGACGTCCATGTTAGTTTATATTAAGTTCACACACACACACATTCCAAGTTCATGTTCAAGTGTATCGTTGTGTACTCAGTACAGTGAAATTCTTATTGGCATGTCTCCTCAGAATAGTTACAATAGTACCATGCCAACAAAAAGACACACACACACACACAACAGGCATCAGTGCATTTCTTGTAGATTATTGATCAGGAAGATATAAAGATGGACGGAGCTATGTGATGTCTTTGCTGTGAATGACTCTGAAGATAATTTTTCCAGCTCATAAACATGTTAGTTGCTGGGCTTATTGAGTGGGCCTTTCTTTCATGTGTCTCTTTGAAATTCAGCCTTGGCAGAGTTGACACCATCGCAAGTTGGCATCCAAGTCAAATGAATCATTTCTGCGTATTTGACTTTCTTTTCTGGAAGCATAATGACATGCATGTGAATTTCAGTTAACATGGCAGCAGGTTTGTGAATAGACATGGAGAATGTTAAACAGTTCAAAAGGTTACCATGTCCCAGTGGCTGGTATAGCGCCACTTGTGAGAAAATTGGGCTTTTGGAATGATTAAAGTTATGGAAGTTGTCTGTTGGCAGGCACATTGCTTTTCTTGCTGCCAGAGTATTTCTTTTCCTTCTAGTTTCTGATATCTTCCACAAGTGTGACAAAGGAATTTTTTTTTGTGAAATGTGATTTATTTCCACAGAGGAGAGTTATCATACAATAATCAAATAAACATGGGACATCAATTTAGAATGACTTAAACTGCACAGAGGATTAATCTTTTAGTGTTTCCTATATCAAATTAGGTGAACATGTCACAAAGGTCCCACATCAGGATCCCTAGGTAGGGCACCAGTACTGTGTGGCTTCATGCCACTTTAGTGAATTTTTAAAGTGATTGTTACAGGTGATCTGTAGTGGTGTCAGTATCCCCACACTGACATTGAATTGTTGTGAAGTCCCTGTAAAAAGTCATTTTGCTGTAATCTGGTTTGAGGCCTGAAGAGATGTTATCCTGTAGTCTCTCAGCACACCCGTTTATTACATTGATGTCACAAGCAAGCGGCCATGTTTGCTTTTTCTTCTCAGATTTGCTTCTGCCAACATGCTTTTAATATTGAGCACATTTGATGTGTAACCTCATTTTAGTATTGAGGCCTCCTCTTATGTGCTTTATATTTCATTTGGGCATTCCATTAAATATTTGCTCATTTAAAATGGTCATCCTCTGCTTGGTGCTTCTGGTGCCACAGGTGTACATTCTGCAGACATTTTAAAAGGTCAGTTTTGTAAGAGTAGTAAGAATGTTTATTTAAATAAATTGTAATGCAGTAAATCCTCACTATTTGCAGATTCCGTTCCTATGGATTTACTTATCGGCCATTATAATATACTGTATATATATAGCAGGGATACAGTGAAATGTAGCTGAGAAAGTCATGTTAAAGTAATGTGCTTTTAGCAGTTTTTAAAAATGCTCCACTGTATTAGCCTGGCGAATTTCAATCGGTGAACTCGTATTCCAGATTTGAGGTGCATAACAGCAGAAAGTCACCCGCCTCACCACTTCTTTTAAGTGTAACTCTTGGAATTCTAAGCAGACACTCATATGAAGATCTAGGGTTGCGATTTGGAGTGTAAGGTGTAAGACATTCTGAAATATAAGATGGAGTGAGATTATTGAAGGCTTTGTAAACCACTATCAGTATTTTAAAGTCAATTGTGAATGGCACAGGTAACCAGTGCAGTGACGCTCAGACTGGTGTGATGTGCTTGGATTTTCTTTTCCTAGTTAAGATTCTGGCAGCTCCATTCTGCACTCGTTGTAATCGATTGATGTCTTTCTTGGGTAGTCCTGAGAGGAGTGTGTTACAGTTATGTAGTCAACTAAAACAAAAGCATGAACTCATTTTTCAGCATCTTGCAAAGTTATAAGAGGTCTAACTTTTTCTGTATTTAAATGATTATTAAGGTTGTATCTAGTGCATACAAATAGCCCCACATGGTCAAGATGGGAGCTTGAGCCACCTGAAAGGGCTTCTTCCTACTCCAGATGTGCTTAAGAGTTTGGACGTGGCAGCAGGGTAATATCTGTGGGAAGAAACTGCAAACTTTGTGAGCACCACGTTTTAAATTAAGAGCCTCACACAGTGCTGACTCATTACATGAAGTCCAACGAGTGCTGTTTCAATTCGCCCACACGATGAACTTAATCTTTAAGTTGAAAAGCTGCAATGGCCTTCAGCATTCAGCACAATGTAAAAATGTGAGCCAAAGCTGGACTCCACACTCTTTCGTAATGTTTGCTTTGGCAGTGACTTCCTCACCCCACGTTTCTCTGCCCAGTTCATTACAGGACGTTTGTTACCAGGGGTGGGTTAGCTGGGGTTTTCAATATCAGGTAACGTGAATTGGATCATTCTATATAATGAATTTTTTGATTTGATTAATGATTTTTTGTTTGCTTTATTGAATAATGCTATTGTGTTAAGTACATTTGATTTAGTTCTGCTGTCCTCCACTTAAGGAAAAGCAAGAGGGGATGGTGAGACACAGACCAAAAAAGGATAAAATTTCAAGTTAATATAAAATTTGCTGCAGGAGAATCTGCTTATCCTCACCTCTTGATTTTCCATAAGCCCATACATCTTAGTTTTCCTTTGTGACTGTAACACATAAACACACAAGGCTTTTAGTTTTTTGCAGTGACCCTCCTTACTATAATAAAGAATTAAGGTCGACCTGCTTTGTAGTGGCTCAGTTGGTTTAAATGCTGTTGGCAATTTGGATAATCTGCTATGCACCCCATCGGTCATGCAGCTACCCCATTCAGGTCTAGCCTTATAGTTTTCTCTTAGGAAACAATGGCTTGGTGTCCATGTGCGAGGGGTGGGGAGCTCTTGACCAAAACAGACAAGTTGAAGAAACCCAGGACAGGGCAGAGGGGACTGGGACAGTGGGCTGGTCTGCACTGAGTGCGCTGTATCAGACATAGAGAGTCGAGTAGAGGCAAGTCCTTGGATGAAGCTTTCAATTTTCTGGTCAGTCTCTTCCTCATTAATGCTTGTGAATGAGATCACAGGGACTAAATAAGGTTCCTGGGCACATTCTAAGTGAAAGGAAAAGAAGCTTCTCCACAAGTTCTGAAGTAAACGTAAGTTATGAACAGGCAGACACAAAGCAATCGATATGAGACTCCACCACAGATTCTGGGACTAAGACTCAGTGATCGGGTGAGGAGCTTAACAGACCCTCTGCTGTTTCAAGTCATGGTGTGATTTGGGTATGCCACCCCTCTTAGTGTTGTGCATTAGGTCAGGATACACTAGAAGGATGACCTCTCTCTACTGTTCTGCATGCCTAAGGCCAACAGCTCAGATGGAGATGGAGGCAGTAACTGGTGACGAGAAGCACGGCTTGTTCTGCTCAGCTTGTTATCACTATGATCCTCACTTAGACAAGCAGCCTTGGGAAATGAACAGAAGTGAAACGCACAGAGAATTTAGGGTTGGATCAGCAATTGGATGGCAGCATTTCAGATGGTGCCAACACAGTATGAGTTGATTACCTGGATACCTTCTCTCTGTGTATTTATGATTGCCCTAGAAATGGGTGAGAAACCAGCTGTCCAGGAGACATAAAGTTGACACTTTGAACTTTCTGTGAAGAGATGATATGGTGGTGCATCGGTTAGAGCCGCTGCTACACATGTTCAGTGTCCTGGGTTGGTAATATGCTTGCTGGTTGTCCATGTGGAGATCGCACATTCTCACCATTTTTGTTTATCCTCTCCCGTCCCCAAAGGAGTGCAGGTTAGGTTAATCGGTCCGGGTGTTCATGTGGTCTGTGAAGGACTTGTGACCTGCCTCTGTTTCATGCCTAGTGGTGAGAGCTGCCGGGATGAGCTCCGGACCCCACTGAACTGGTTTGAGAATGTCATGGTATGCTTATTGTGAGAGGGATGTATGCCCCATGAGATGCTGTATTTCAGATTTCACGCCACAGAGCCTTTTTTTACCCTTCATCCATTATCACCACTAAACCCTAAGCTGATAAATCACTGAATGTTGATATTGTGTGTTTTTAATTTGTGTTTTATCATTGCAGTGTTTACTGGTGATCTCAGCACTGCTTTGCCTTTAACATTCTGTGCTGTTCTCTCTTGCCAGGTAAAGATTAAGTGAACAGAATATTGTGTGTGTGTCTAAGGCTGGCACACTCATAGACTCCCTATAGCATAACTGAGACAAGCCTCACTTGGGTGGTCTCCCAGCCCAATTAGCTTTTAGTACATGCCTTGAGTCTGCTTGATGAGTCCCGAGAGGGTGCACTGCAGCTCTAATAAGGGGGCTCCTTTGTCCTTTTGTTCTTGTGATGGTCCTACGCAGCACTCAAGACGAAAGCCTTTTCTGACTGAAATTTTTGAATTGAATTTTGGTTGCTGGGAGCAGCACATTGCATCAAGAAGAGAGGTGGAAAAGATATCATTTTAACCCAAGCTGACATGTGAGTGGGACGGGAGCTGGCTGAAGAATGACTACGTTCTCCTGTGGCGCCTGCCTCCTGCTCTTAAAGGGCCAGGGACACTTTTGGGTTTCAGTCGATTCTGCAGTATTTGTCTATTGGTGTTCCTCTTCTGGTCACTTTGCTTTCGAATGCTTTGCTATTCCCATTCTCTGCAGTGCTGCTGAATGAACAATAAAATGTGCTACATTTCTAAATTTGATGGCAGCCATGATATTTGATAATATTGTATTGCAGTGGGTTAGTGGCGGAGGGGGTTCACCTTATTTATTTATTTTTTCTAGCCTGCTTAACTTGCACACTATTTATTGATTAGGTCAGGGGTCTTTAACTTTTTAATTTGAAAGGAAATAAAGAAATCAAATTCATACTGGGACCAAAGCAGACGATTATTATTATAATGACAGTGGAGCCAAATTAAAATGGCTATATAATAAAAAACAATAAAAGTTTATTTGTTTCCATTCAAGTATACTTCTCACATGAATATTAATAAACGAGAAAACAGGAAAGCAAATGTATTAATAAAACAATAATTATCATTTAGAACAGGGCACAGATTTCTGAGGTTTATCACCACTAGAGTAAATGTTTACTGGAAGGTTTAAACTGAGAGCAAAAAAATGATATCTTTATATCAGGTGCAGCATGAGGATCTGAGGATTTTTTTTGAAAGCATAGTACAAATGGTTTAAGTTGGTCATTTATGGCACAGACAAGGAATAAAGTAGTCAAAAATAATTAATTAACACTGATTATGTAATTTGTCTTGGCACTATTTGTTTTTAAATAATGTTTTTCAGATTAGCTCCAACATTACCAATTAATTGAGTTTGTAACTTTTCCAATTTTCGTTTAACAATTCCTTAAACTGAATGCAAAAAGTTGGGTCACATAGCTAAATTATTCCTAAAAGTGTATGCACAATTTGTATGCCATACTGGTGAGTCTTGATGGAAGAATTTGGCGAACAGTTCAATCAGAAATGTTTAATGCTGCCAAATGACGCTGCGCTGTGTCCACTGTAATGCCTCTCTCACCCTTTTGATATTTTTTAGTGTTCTTACTGTTCCCAGTGGTCCAACAAGCAAGTCCTTTACACTATCAGAAAATGTATCAAACCATTAAATAGTGTAAAGAGAAAAAATTCAATCTTGCTGTGACACATAAAATGAATGTAAAATCTTCTCTGAAAGTCTGTTACAGATGTACTACAAGTTCAATGTATGCCACCACAGCAAACACGAGACGAGGCACCGACCAGTTGTACAAGGCCAAAGAAAGTTCATTTAGCATAAAACATATTTACCGCCCAACCGTTACTAACTCACTCCCCATAGCTACCTAACAATTGTCACATCCTTGTGCATCACCAGTTCTTTTCATTTCGACATTTCAAGTACCGTGGGCCCTTCGTAGCACAAGCTTATCTGTGTCATGCCCTCCTCTCTCTCCCTTTCTTACACGTGTATTTGCCGTCAGTCATTTCAGTTTGAAAGTCTCACTGGTTGGTGTACCGGTGAAAATTAATTATGTTTTTGTACCATAGAAATGAGAGCTCTCTGTGGTGCATCTACAGCAGTGTTTATAGAATGCATCTTCGATCGCATACTACCACCATAAATGGTACACTAAATATGTATGTCGCTTGCCGCAGTATTTGTGCATGGACAAATTTGATTAATTTTATTACACAATTATGTGGTGACCCTTTATAAAACATGTCCATGAACCAACTCATAGTTTAAGAAACACTGGGCCATTCATGTGCTCACCTACGGGAATTTTATTAAGGGCTTCAATTTCCATTGGAAATCATTTCAAACTAACCCTGAAAAATATATTGAACTTACAAACAAACTTGAACTAAGGTTGTGGACTCTTATCCCATGTCCTCAAAAATATCAAACAGATAATTGAAATGTCTTTGTACTGAGTGATGCGCATATTTGATTTGTGGGTTCCCTGGATCATGGCTGGATACTTCTGATGGAGACCAAGTGTCACACGATGCACACCTTTTCTTTAGTTCAGTGCAACATATCAGTTGAGGATCTTCCCTCATGTGGACAGACCTCAGAGAAGTGCTATGTTTTCTCATAGAAAGGGTCCCTGGAAAAGGCCCCCGTGTTAAGTCCTCCTGTTGACCTGTTTACATAGTTCTGCATGGCCTAAGCTGATTATCTGTAATCAAGGTCATGGAGATCCTCATCCAAAATGTTTAGTAGGATATTCAATCAAACATCTCATCACACAGAGTTCCTTTCTGGCTGTGGAAAATGGCATGGATATTGAAGAGGCTGTGGGAGTCTGCCTGTGCTTCACATTTTGTAGATTTGGAGAAGACTTCAGGGACCTGTTGCAGGAGTATAGGCTTCCAAAGAATAGGATGCTTGCCTTTGGTTCTAAGAATTTGAGGAACAAGATTTGAATGCACATTCTTGATTTTGTCCACCTGGAGTAAATATTGTATAGGACTCAGTCTAAGGCAGAACACCAAGGTGTGGAGTTGTAGTTGTTACCACTGTTGCCTGCATTTAAATTGCAATGGGTTCACATCTGGGCCTTGTCCGTCCTGTCTTTGTGGTGTTTGCTCACTTGCTCCGTGTCTGTAATAATTTTCATCGGAGTCCTCAGGTTTCTGCCCACATTTCAAATATATGTATTTTGTGTTTACTGTTAACTCTAATATGGCCTGGTGCGTATCCGTAATTATGGGTTTAAATTATTAAACAAATCAACACCCAAATGATTGTGGTGCTTCATGCTATGGAAACAAAAAGTGACTTCACCGACAGTCTTTTGAATTTCCTTTCCACCTTTTGACACATTGTCAAACCTGCCTGTTCTTCTGCGCATTGAGTCCTTGTAAACATCTTGTCTTTTCATTTGCCAGCAGTGAGTTTTGAAAGGTGCTCTTTATCTCCTTAAATGTCAACAATGTACAGTATAATCTTCACCTGACCATCATTACAAACATTTTACTGAAAGAAGGGATGTTTGGTTTACTGCCGTCAACATGTTGATTTCTCAAAAGCCTTTTCTTACCCTGTTCTGCTCAGATAGGGTCCCGTTTCCTTCAACTGTGATTTTGAGTAAAGATGGAGGATATCATCGTATGGACCGAGCTTGAAGAGTACTACATTTTGGATTTGCAAGAGTTGTATATCTCTGTCTTTCAGATGAAGATGATGATCTCTGGCAGTTGCTGAAGGGATTTTAGTCAGATGCCATGATTATGTCAAGTTATATTCAAGAGCAGAAGACTGATGATGTGATTTTGAAAATAAATCCCAGGACATAGTTCTGCATTTATTGACCATTTTTTGCTTGAGGTCATGGCTTTTTAATAATGACTAAAAGAATGAGTTTGGGAGTGCAACTTGTCGAAATTAGTTTTGCCCACAGGGTGGTGGGGCTCAGTGATTGGGGAAGACCACATGATAGGGTTATTACTACTCTGGAGCATGAGAAGCCAACTGCGGCAATGTGAGCATCAAGTGATGAGTTTGTCCACAGTTCATTGTCCATGGGATGTGTACCAGTGAGCACTCTCTAGTACAGGGGTTCTTAACCTGAGGTATGTGGACTCCTAGGGGGTCCGTGGATGGATTTCAGAGGAGTCAGATAAAAATTAACATTTATATTCACTTTACAGCCTGGTACTGTTGATTTAGAGGAGGAGTAGTAGATGTAGTAGTAATGGTAGTAGAAAACATAGTAGTAGTAGGTCTGTTTTAATTTGCACAAGAAGATCGTATTCCATAATTATAATGAGTGGCCTTTACTTTTTGCATAAAAAGGAGTGTTTTTTTTAGATTGTTTACTTTAAAGTAATAATACTTTGTGTATGTCATATACTGTATGTATGAGACAATCAAATCTCGATTAACAAAGTACATTATATTCATTACATGCAAAGCTGTGTTTAGGTGAATATTTCTGGAGAAGAGGGTCCATAGCTTTCTTCAGATTCTTAAAAGGGTCCGTGACTCAAAAAAACTTAAGAATCACTGCTCTATTAGAACAACAACTGGGACCCTAAATGGTGATAGCAAAGTCTGGTCAACTCTGCTCAGCCTGTTATCTCATGATCCTGAATAGGAAAAGCAATATTTAAAAATCAACTAATGATAAGATAATAAAGTTTGTAGTTTTAAATAAATGTTTCCTTTTTTTAGTGAACTGGTACCTTAACTTCACCTGATACAGCCAGAGTAGACTCTGGGCTCTTCCATGATCCTGAAATGGACAAAGTAGGTTCAATTGTAGATGGATATTAGGGTAAAGCATGTCATTTAGACACTTTTTACCACCAAACTCCTTTTAATAAACAAGTTAGGGAGTTTTTTGCTTCCCTTTACACACATTGTAGGTAATGCTGCTGTAGCTACTACTGAATTCATTCTGAGATTCTTGTGAGTATAAGAAGGTCTGTGAGGTGCCATTCATGATAATTCCTGCTCAATACTAAAGGTAAGATTTAACACGATTTAACAGCAAGTGCTGGATGTGGGTAGCTGGTGCATTAAAGGGAGATTTGTGGTGAACTACAGTATTTGATACTTCTGGATATAACATAATAAAACATAAAATTGTGTGGAAGGAGTCACTGAGCCCCAAAGCCTGGACACAACTGACACAAACAGAGACAGGTTCAGATATAATGATTATTTCTATTTCATCCTAGTACCTTTATACAAAGGGACAGTTAGTCCATCTTCTTTCTTCTCTTCCCTCTGACTCCTCTCCCTCCACACAAGTGTTGTACTGTGGCTCCCAACTCCAACTCCCCAAAATAAGGTGAAGGGCTCCTTTTAAGCAGACCCCAGAAGTACTTCCGGTGTTTAGGCAAAGTCCCGAGGAGGTAATTTCAGATTAGGCAGAAGTAGACATGGTCCATCCCTACAGCTTCCCCCGATGACCTCCATGACACCCTGCAGGGCTGTCCTGCAGTTCTATGATCCCCAGCCTGCCCTGTGGTCAGGACAATGGGAGCAGCAACATATAGATGCTGCCCTCTAGCATATGTTCCAAACAGGATAGCACCCCCCACTCCTTCCATTTCTCTGGCCTCCTTCCTGGTAAGGGACCAATTCCCAACCTGGTTGGGATGCCAGTCCATTGCTGCCCTTCGACTTCAGCATCCCTTCCTGGTAAGAGGGCACCTTTCCTCCTGGATGGGATGCTTGGCAATCCCATGTGCCACTGACAATTGTCAAACTCTTTTAAGCTAACTCTGAAAGTTAATGAAAAGCCAGCCACATAATGCAGGACTACTTATTCTAGGATGTTCCCTTATGAGAAGGTTTAGTACTCATTCCTTTGTCTGTTATATCACTTTTCTCATCTGCCATTCTTCCTCAAATTGGTGAGGCTCAGTTGTCGAGGTTATCTGGCTACAAATAACACCACAGCAACTGATCACCTTTAAAATAGCACCAAGAGAAACTTTGCAAGTCATTATCTTGCAGCAGAAAGCTGCCTGTGGCCTGTAGGATTTCCATTACCAGCTGCCTGGCGTCATATGCCCTCCTACACTAGCGCTTTTGTGTGTGGCATTATGCTTTGTTCACCTGGAAATCTAGAGACTGTAGTAAAACAAAATCTGCACATATCATAATTCCAGATTCTAGTCAGTAGGGAGTAGAAGAGTGGCTAAGTGACTAGCGCAGCTCCATCAACGTACCTAGAACTTGGATTCGGCTCCTGGCCCACTTTTGCCGTATTCTCATGATTTCGCCGTGTATTCGTTGTGTCAGTGGTTTCCTGCATTCCTTTACATAACTTTATCTCTACTGTATATACACACACACATAAGACTTGTGTTTGCATGTGTACATACTGTATGCGTACTGTTTTTATTATGTATACTTGTAACGATGTTAACACACATATTTATGTGTGTATATGTTTTTGGGACAGCATGTTCTGCCACCGGGATCAAAAGAGAGAGATTTTCAGATTTGTCAGGCATTCAAAAGAGAAGGATTTACATCAAAATGTTATAAATAGACTATTGTCTGTTCTGTGTGATAGATAGTTTGCATTCATGGCATGGCATCTCTGGGAATTACTGAGCAAAATGAGAGAGAGAGGGAGAGCGAGAGTCTTGTGAGTTAACGTATTGTAGACATCAGTGGTTTTGTGAGGCCTCCTTAAAAAACATCTTGATTCAGTACAATATAAGTGCATTTGCTTTGGAATGGCTTTGACAATTAAAAGTTAAAAATCCAGTGCATGCCTTTAGGCCCTGTATTAACATAAACTTTATTCTGTAAATGAATACATGAATGGTAATCTGGTCCATGAAAAAGAAATCCTTTGGGGGACACAGGAGATGAGTAATTTGGCTAAGCACTTATAAATTTGTATTTCTGGGTTGTGGTCACTTGAAAATAGATGGGATGCAGAGACATTTTCCGTTGTTTGCTTGTAGCGGAGTCTGGACTCTGGTGGGGTATTCTAAATTTTTTATAACATGTTGGCACCCCAGCAATGTGTGTGTTGGTCTAGCTGATGACTCTAAATTGAGTGTGATGGTCTTGAGACTCTACTTGGGTTTAATCCGCTTTGAGTGTCGATGAATGGCTTTAGCTGCCTATTCCTGATCATGACATTTACCTGACACATCTTAAAGAAGAGTGTTGGCTTACCTGGTGACCCCAGTCTAGCCTAGTGTGAGGGCTTGCTTCTCCTCACAACTCTGTGAAGGAATTTCTGTTGGATTCATCGTAATATTCAGCTTCAGTGCTTCTATCCTGGCTCTCAAATTGCAGTATGCATTGTGATAGACGACCAAGGACCTTGCCCCACCGGGAGGCCTGGAGAAGCAGGGGACCGGGAAAGGAGCAATTGCTTCCCCAGGACGCAAGAGGGCAGCCAGCCTGGATTGTGTGGGAGCCACAGACCTGGAAGGCTCAACCCTGTGGTGATCCATGGCCACCGCCAGGTGGAGCCCGAAGGACTAAGGAGCCTTGGACCGCCACACCAGGAAGTGCTGCTGAACCAGGAAGCAGGTACACCCAGAGTGCTTCTGGGTGCCCAGGAAGTGCTGCAGCGAGATCATCAGGGAGCACCTGGAGCACATCCGGGTGCATTATAAAAAGGGCTGCCTCACTCCATTCAGGGAGCCAGAGTCGGGTGGAAGAGGACGGAGCTTGCGAGAGAGGAGTTGAGGCGGCAGAAGGAAAGTAAAGGACTGAGGAATCGTGTGAGTCTTTGGGCACTGTGGTTGTGCTGTGTTGTAAAGAAGAATAAAAGAGTGCTTTTTGGACATCTGGCTGTTTCAGTGTCAGTCTGTGTCCGGGCTATCTTTTACAGCATTTATTGAGCTCTGTAGTGCACCTTCTGCATTAGGGGCGCAAGGCAACGTACAGAAAAACTCCCAATTTAAAATGGTAAGGGACCGGCATTTCAGAACAGTCACGAGTGTAGATGTGGAAGTCTGCTTTGTAGATATCACAGAATGAAACTGCGACCAGGACTTCACAAGGTACCTTCTCCCTCTTATTGCTTTGAGGCGATCAGGACTTCATGGGGGGACCAACCAATATATTATTTCAGAGCAATCAGAACTTCAAGAGGGAAGTGGTGCAAGGGGGGGTGGGGGGTGCACAATTGTGTGGAGACCTAAGAGGGTGGGTTTGGCAGTTGGAGTTAATCCAATGTTAGCTTCAGAAGTGTTTTGGTATTGGTATGGAGGTTCAAAGCTGGTATCACTACTGAAGTTTTAGTTCTGATCCAACAGTGTTTCCCACGCATGCTTACATCCAGAGCTTTTAGTTGACCGTCATTATGTTTGTAGTCCTGCATCTCACTAGAACTGATGCAGGTATGAAATGAACTTTGTTAATTAAACTGTTTTTGAAGTTCAGCTACAGAGAATACTACTTTCAGAGAGTAACCAATAAAAATTGATCTGTCTATTTTATCCTCATGGAGTAAAGTGACGTGCATTATACATAAATTCCAAAGAAAAAACTGGCTGCACTATAAACAAATGAAATCACAGAAAGCAATGTTGTACAATTGCCTAATAATAAATTCTAAATTTATGAAATGGAAAAATCCCAACCCTCTTCAGGCAAAAATAAAACCAAGTCTGTTATTGGGACATGAAATCCAAACAGCTCTCTGAAAAATATAGAAGTTACTTTGATGTCATGGCAAACCACTTATAGAGCGTAAGTGAGCTAAAGTTGGACTTGGAAGGTGAGCAGGACAAGGGTTCAGTAGGCACGAGAAAGAAGGCGAGAGGTGAAAGGGAGAGGTACAGTAGGTGAAGAAGAAGAAGAAGAAGAGGAAGTGCTTAGACTGGGCTGTGTTGGTGGGAAGTGGATCTGCCACCCCGTTACACAGACAGAGGATAATCCTTGTGTTTAGGAGGACCTAGATGTGCACTGCGATTCTTTTTCTTTTTTGCTTTTGTCATTCCTTTTATGTGTGTAAGTCCGTATAGTCATATCACATTGAATAGACGCCTTTTTGTATGTTCTGTTTTCTTGGTGTTATTTATGGTTTAGGGGTGGCTTAAGGTCACCCTTGTCGTTCACATTCTGCTGCTCTCGTTTTTTTTTTTTAATTCTAGTTTATACCTTTAAACTTGTCAGTAGATCAGTTTGGAGCAGAGGGATTTCTGGGATATTTTTTAAGCTGCTTTCGGTGTGCCTCAGCGGTCTGCTTCATTTCTATGCAAACATTGGCTTAATTCACGGTGCTTAATAATGCTTTTTGGATCTCAGTCAGACTGTGCTGTGTAGACAGACCTCTCATTCTGTACCAACATGCCTGCATGTTTGCGCTGTGCATCTCGGACCAATTTTTGCTCTAAACTGGCAAATTTATAGATGCTGCTATCACACTGAAGACAAGAAAAAATGGCCTTTTTTAAGTTTTAGTTTCATGATTGTGCTCACACTTAATGAAGCACTTGACACTTTCACCGTATTATTGCATAGAGCATTGTAGAATGCTTTGAGAGTAGATCTAAAATGCGTGGCCTAAAAATACATAGGGGGAGCTGCAAGGCTGAAGAGGACACAGATGTATTTATGCATTTGTCCACCCACATCCTAATCTGCTTCTCTGGTTTCAGGGTGACCAGGAGGGTGGGCTTAGCCTGGCAGCACTGGGTACAAGGAGGAAACTAACTGCAGATTGGACACCAGTATATCTATGGGCCCACTCACAAACTCACCACCCTGGGCCAGTTTGACTTACTGTACCAATTCTCCTAACACACGTATGTCTTTGGAATGTGGGAGTAAAAACTTACACAGACACAGAGGAAAAAGGACGGGTTTTCATAGTCTTTGTTTTTCTGATTCTTGTAATCTTGATAGGAATGATTTTGCCACGTGTGTCGTCCATTTTGTTTTGTGTCTGAATTTTCGTTATTTTTCTTTTCTAAAGTACGGCGGATTCAGAAAGTATTCAGAGTCCTTTATTTTCTGCACATCATGGTCACTCTAACAGAGCTTCAGATGTCCTCTGTTAAGATGGGAGAACCTGTCTGAAGGACAACTGTCTCAGCAGCACTCCATCAATATGGTATTTATGGTAAAGTGGCTGAACAGAAGCTATACTTATAAGTTGAAGGCAAATTATAGTTTAAAGGTCTGGTGAGATAAAAATTGAATTCTTTGGGCAGAACTCCAGGTGCTGGTGAAGACCTGACACTGCTCATCACCTGCCCAATAAGATTCTTACTATGAAGCATGGTGGTGGCAGGATCATTCTATGGGGGTGCTTCTGAGTGGCCGGGAGAGGGAGACTGGTCAAGGAAGGGCTCCAGAGTGTGCACCACCTCAGACTGGAGTGACAGTTAAGCTTTCATCATGACAATGACCCAAAACATACAGCCAGAAAAATGCTGGAGTGGTTTTAGGACAAGTGTCCATGAGAAGCCCAGCCAATCTGTGGAGAGGCCTGAAGATGGCAGTTCACAGAGGTTTCCTATGCAGTCTAACACTTCTTGAAAGGATCTGCCAGGAAGAATGAGGTAAACTCAGTAAACTTTGAGAGACTCACCCAAGAACACTCAAAGCTGTTTTTGCTGCCAAACGGGCTTCTAAGTACTGGATTATGGGTCTGAATACTTATATGAGTGAAAGATTTCAGTTTTTGATTTTTCATAAATTTGCAGACCTTTCTGAAAACATGCTTCTGCTTTGTCATTATGGGTTATTGAGTGTAGATTGACAACCAAAAATGCCAAATTTATCTCTCTATTATTAAAAATTCTTGGCAGGGAGACCAGGGAGATCTTCTCGGAAGACAATTTGACATCCCGCTGAGACAAGGCAGTGAGACAGAAGGACAGCTGCTGTATAGGCTTTTAAATGATCGACGCGCAGTGCGACAAGCAGAACACGCAGCTCGGTAGCAGGAGAACAAAGGCATCCATCCGCATCTCCTTGGTATGCGTTCAGTTCATTCTGAGTGGGAGTGACGCGAAGTGGCAGGAGTGTAGCACGCCTCTGGGGGAGTGGAGCAAAGTGAACGAGACATGATCATCTCGGAGAGACACTTTGACGACACGCGAGACTAGACATTACAACCTTAGGAAGCAAAACCCGTGAGACGGTGACTTTTGCATGTCACGCCCTACTTACAAACAATTTAAAACATGTTCACGGGCATCTAACCTAGCAGTTGTTGGAACGCTTTTGGCAGACACACTTCATGTGCTCTTAAAACAACGACAAGCGTCAAGCAGAACACACAGCTCGCCAGCAGCAGCTGCAGCAAGCCAGCAGATGATCCGAGCGCATCTCCTTAGTGTGCGTTCAGCATCCCCATTCACAACGCGAGTGGCGCTATACGTCCCGCGAGAAAGAGATATAACCACGCCCGGGGCAGGAAATAAAGGACAAATATTGTTTTTACAAAAGTTTTAAAGTAAAAGTGAAAATAATGTATAAGTAACAATTCCCATGAAAATAACAATCTCTTTAAATTGTTTATCCGGTATACCAAACCCGGCAGTGGGTGAGTGAAGTGAGCAGAGGGCAGAGCCCCCGAGTCCTTTTAAAATTAAAACTACAACACGGTGAAGTGTGCAGAAAGTAAAGAGGTCTGATTACTTTCTGCCTCCACTGCGTTTCTTTGGAATGTGGGAGGAAAATCCACAAAGAGACAGTGAAAGAAGTACAGATTTTCATAGTCTTTTGTTTCTCGATCCTTGTCATCTTATTGTTTGGAATGCTTTATCCACCTGTGTTATTCATTTTGTATTGTTTCTGTACTTCACTTTTGAGGTATTTCATTATTCCCTGTGTTTTGCTTTCATTTCCATTTTGGTTGAGGTGTGTTGATGGATAACATGGCATGCATCAGTGCAGCATGTGATGTCAGCGTGTCTGCACTTTAAAAGAAGGTGGAAAGTACCGTGACGTGTCTGAACAGTAAGACTTGTGAAATGACTTGCCAAAAAAAAGAAAAACAAAACTAAAAAGGGTGCATTTGTCACTTTGAATTTTATATTGCTTTTAACATTAAATTTTACTTTTCATTTTGGCAAAAGACTGTTCGGCCTTTACTGAAGCTAAACCCTGCTTATTAATTGAGAGTTCTCTGCCACATCCAGATTAGATAGTAGGTCATCTCTGCGGTGCTCAAAACATCTTGTGAGGAATGCTGTAATGATAATCAAGTTATTTTTTTCTTCTTGTAATAACTAAGTAAAGACAGTGAGAAATTTTGGGGCACCCGTAGGCAAACCCCATATACTTATTGCCTCAAAAAAGAGAAATGTAACACAAGTTAAAGCATTACGTTGCATCTTTACAGACGAGAGCCAGGATATGACTGCCAAAGATGGTGGTACTTTTAGTTAAGCCTGTTTGAGTCTGGAAGAGGCAGGTCCATGTGGATGGATGCTGGAAATGATGTCCGTGGTTGAAAAGACATTAATCTTCCAGTATGCAGAGGGAAAGGAAGAGAAGGCATTATTGTAGAGCTCCTGCCCCTGGAGTGAGAGTGAGGAGAATTTCTGTCCTCTGTGCACGTGTACATGACAAATTTAACATACATTTCCCAGTTTTGAAGACTGACCCTTCCACAGGAGCCTCAATTCCTAATCCTCCTTCGATTTCCTTCCATCATCTAGCTAATCTACGCAAACTTCTCATCAGTGGGTCATTTCACAGAGAAGAGCCACAATCCCCTCCAGGCACTTTGAGCTGTAACAGGCGCCACTGTGTCATTTGCAAATATGTTACCAACAGTACTGTTGCATCTGGTCCCTCCGATAAAACCAATATTAAACAACAGGATTCTTGCCAGTTGAAACATTTTATTTACTGCATGTCTTGTAGGGATTGTCCAGCCAAAAAGACTATACATACAAAACTGTGTCTTAACTTCTTTCCTTTACAGCATGGATATAATATTTAATATTGCTTTCCTTTCCAGATGCACACTGATGCAGCCCTACACTGACTCTTCAACATAACATAACCTGCTATATTCTCCTGGGCAACATTTTAACAAAATACATCAATCAGCCACAACATTAAAACCACCGACCTAATATTGTGTAGGTCCCCCTCATGCCACACAAAACAGCTCTGACATGTTGAGGCAAGACCTCTGCAGGTATCCTGTGGTATCTGACACCAATATGTCAGCCCTCTATGTTGCACGGTATGGCCTTCGTGGATTGCACTTGTTTTTCCAGCAGATCCCACAGATACTCGATCAGGTCTGTGAGGTCTGTGAAATTTGGAGGTCAATTCAGCACCTTGAACTCTTTGTCAAGTTCCTCAAACCATCTTGAGCATTTTTTGATGTGTGGCCATCTGGGAATACTGTTGCCATGAAGGGGTGTATATAATCTGCATCAGTCTTTAGGTAGGTAGTAGTAGTGTCAAAGTAACATCTACATGAATGCCGGGATCCAAGGATTCCCAGTAGAACATTTCCCAGAACATGTCTTCCCCAGATAAACCAGACACATGCCCACATGATCTAAAAGAAAACATGATTGATTTGACTTGGCCACCTTCTTCCACTGCTCCATGGTCCAGCTTTAATGCTCACATATCCATTGTTGTTGCTTTCAGTGATGGACAGGGGTCAGCATGGGCAGTCTGACTGGTCTTGCAATTACATAGCCCCATACACAGCAAGCTGTGATAAACTGTGTACTCTGACACCTTTGACTTATGGACAGCATGAAGTTTTTCAGCAATTCTTGCTACAGTAGTTCTTCTATGAGATCAGACCAGATGGGTTAGACTTCACAAGCATCAATGAGCCTTGGGTGGCCACGACCCTATCGCCGGTTCACCAATTGTCCTTCCCTGGACCACTTTTGGTAGGTACTAACCACTGCATACAGGGAATACACCTCACAGCCTGCCATTTTGGAGATGCTCTCTCCCAGTCATCTGTCCACCACAGTTTAGCCCTAGTCAGAGGCACTCGGATCCTTACTCTTTTCCATTTTACCTGCGTCCAACACATCACCTTCAAGAACTGACTGTTCACTTGCTGCCTCATATATCCCATCCCTTGACATGAGCCATTGTAATGAGATAATCAATAATATTCACTTCACCTGACAGTGGTTTTAGTGTTGTGGTCCATTAGTGTACTGTATAATGGGTTTTTTGCAGAATTTAACGATTCCATGATAACATAATCCAACACATCGAATGATGTGAAGACCAACAAAGATGAGAATTGGCTGGGTGCACTTAAGCAAGTGGAGGTTTATGTGTGTCGTTGGCTGTCCACTGAATGGTGGCGGCAGGCTTTGTAGCTCACTGTTTCTCCACATGGTTTATTGCAGGCCTCAGATTAATATTTTTTACTATTCAGACTGACGCTACCTTCTTTCTGGTTTGTCTCTCTAGCTCAAAGCTGCTGATTGGTCTGGTGTGATCACATGCTGGGTGGAGTCTGGGAGCATGGTGTGCTTTGCTTTCATTGGTTTTACAAGGCTGTTTAATATTTAATGAGTTTGGAGCTTAGCAACCAGAGTACAGAAACACATCTTCAGTAAAGCTCCTACTGAGATGTATTGTGTGGAGGTCTCTCAAACACAAAGCTCCTTGCGACCTCTATAATTTTGGTGTTTCTTCTTAACTGTGTAGATTTCTTTTTTCCTGTCCATCTATAACTTTTTTCAATATAGTGCACTGTTGGTTTACCAGAAGAATTCAAGTTTAATTGCTAGCTTTTCATTATTTTTTTTCATCTCTCCTTGCATTGGAAGGTGAGACGATGAAAGGCACAACATGTGGGAACACAAAAGCTACTGAGCGTGGCTCTCTTTCTCTCAGTGGCGCTGGATGTGTTTGTTCTGTGGCAGTGATCTTCTTTGGCAGCCTTTGCATTTCAAGCAAATGAACCTTGCATGATATTTTTACAGCATCGGAATGAAAACTGGGTTTCCTAGGAGACTGCTCTTGGCAAACAGGAAATACAGGGCCATTCTAGCGGAATGAAGACGGTGCAGAGAAAATGCCAGAGAGTTGTGTCTGCATAATCATCATTTTTTTGTTTCATACCCAAATAAATTGCAGATCTAGCCCAATGGGTATAAGAGGCGTCATTTAATTAGAAAATTGTATTTCTCCCTGACCAGCTTGTTTAATCCTTATGTAAAAATCCCTATTTGATGTGAATGCAAATGGATACATTTATCAAGGATTTACAAGGATTATCTGTCACCTAATAGTAATCCGAAAAAATGCAGCTTTTAAAAGTGATTGAATTGCCTAATGACTGTTCTCTTTGCCTTTAATTCATCCCACGCCATCACCCCTGCAAGTTAGGCTTCTCTTAGTAAGCCTGCATCATTATAGTGAAGAGACTGGTGGCAGAGTGTGTGCTTTGTTCTCTGTTGATATGATGACATGTTGTGAGTAAGCCAAGGTGTGGACCTAGAGACTGCTGTCAGTCTGCACTTGGAGATGTATGGGAGGACGAAAAACGACATGTTGACAAGACAGGAGGCAGCATTGTAGTTTCCGATATACCCGGTGGGAGTGTGTTCTAGTGACAACTCTTTTAAAAGGCAATAGATAGATAGATAGATATAGATAGCAAGCAAATTGAAATAAAAGGATAAACAGTGACACTTTTTTGTTAAATATCTTCATTTATTATGAGCTTAGCAATACATATTTCTACCATGCTCCTCAAAAATGCTTTATTTATTTGCTTGAGTGCCACCATCTTAGGGTTGAAGTTGGCTGAAAAGCACATTGTCAGCTTCTGTGTACATGCTAAGCATGGTGTAGTTAGCAAGTGACATACGTTATCTTGTCAGCCATAAGGTCTACAGAGCGAGGGTGACTCTTCAAAGTTTCCTTTAGCTAGTAGGCCACATGGCCACCTGTATAACTTTAAATCGATAAGGCTACTGATTTAATCCTTACCTCTAATCTTGTAGAGCCAGACATATAATAAAGAAGTCTGGAGACAACCATGAGTGAATTTTGCCTTAAAGGTGGGTGTGAATAATTAGATTGTTGACTGAGTAACACATTGCTAAACCAATCCAGCACCCCATGGAGGCAGGGCTGAAAATAATGGTGGTGATTATGGACTACATAGAGTAATGGTGCTCTTGTTAACCTGGTCCGACCGAGAGAACACATCTGATTACAATGAACTGTCTACAGTCGAAAAGTCTCCTAAAAATGTGATGTGTGTGGAGAGCACACTGCATGGCTTAAAAATAAAAATAACCTGTTGCAAAGGAAAAAACTTTCTGTATGAATCAGATTGGCATTTAAGCACATCAATGGACTAATGGTAAAAATGAAGGATATGCTGTTGCCGTTGTTCACAGTTATGTTGATTGTTTTGGATATAAGTTTGAAAGAATTCGCAATTACATTTGTGAAAATATGAAGTGCTAATATGCATTCAAAGTAAACAGTGCGTCATACCCATCAAAAGAAGGAAAAAGGACTACTGTTAACAGAGCTTATAATAAAGAGCCATGAAAGATGCAGATTTCAGTACTCAAAACACATGAATCAATAAATATGCTTAGCGACATTGACAACACTCCATCAGAATCAAGAATGAGGCTAAACAGCATCCACTTACTTATTATTATGTGAAACGAATGAGTTAATACAGTATTATTGTCTACTTGGAAATGTAAACATGCCATGGTAGAATATAGCCAGCCGCAGCGTTTTAGCACGTCGTGTATACAACCTGCATGGAAAAACTTGGGGGTTTGTGGCAGAATTGGCACTCCAGCCACCATAATAAACCTCCCACTGTTCCACTCCATCTGAACTGGTGTGGTGCTGAGGTGTCACCCGTTGCATGGCTGCACTCGGGTCCTAATCTGGATCCTGAGTTGGTTTGTCATGTGGTGGATGCGGCAATGCGCTGTATCAGCGTGTGCTCCTATCTATCTATCTATCTATCTATCTATCTATCTATCTATCTATCTATCTATCTATCTATCTATCTATCTATCTATCTATCTATCTATCTTTGTTTGCTGTTGACATATAGTGATGCAGTAGGCAGAAATGATAGAAAGATGTCATCACAGACAGAAGCACTTCTCAAACATGTGGAGCCAAGTATGTGTAGTGGTCTGTGTGTGTCTGTCTGTCTGTCTTGTTTCTTCTGTCACTGCGCTCATTACAATTTACAAA
Source organism: Erpetoichthys calabaricus (assembly GCF_900747795.2). Taxonomy (NCBI): domain Eukaryota; kingdom Metazoa; phylum Chordata; class Cladistia; order Polypteriformes; family Polypteridae; genus Erpetoichthys; species Erpetoichthys calabaricus. The sequence continues at coordinate 30,779,516 of NC_041409.2, read as the reverse complement.
TTGAACATTAAGCTTCCTTTTCCTTGTGTTACTGAGCTCCTGAATTGATGTCAGCAATTTTACCTTTCTATTTTCTCAGCATCAAGTCTTCTGTTCAGTTTCTTTTTCTCCCTCCATGTCTTTCCATAGTTAACTAATAAATGAGGTAAAGAGGGGCCACTACAACCCCAAACTTTTTAACTGTATGGACTGCAGTACTAAATATGGAATACTAAAATGTAGTGTGATATGATGGCCCTTTTTGGGTTTTTGGTATTCCTTCCACAATATCCAAGTCATCATTTTCCCTCAGCTAAACCGCTTTAAAGTTAGCCTCTGACACCATAAAGCCAACAATGTGTGAAAAGGCACAAAAAGTCTTCTGTTGAACGAAAATGAACACCCCTTCCTTAGTTAATCACGGAAAACCTTCAGAGCCTAGAAGAAGAAAATCTGTCATCACTTACACTTCTAAGATAACACTCTAAGACAAAATCAGCTTATTAAAGGAGGTGAACTGTTGTGCCCTTGTACTTGATGTCCCTGCTTTATGTTTTTGGTGGTGGGCTTTAAAGCTGACTGGTTGAAGGTAAATGAATTTCCTGGAACGACAGCTTTGATGTAATTCCAGGAATAACAGAAACACGATCAACCCTCAGGACCTTCAATTCCGGCCTTGCTCACTGTCCGTATGGAGCTTTAATGATTTTCCCCCAGTCCCATGCTGCATTTTCTCTAGTTACTCCATTTTCTTCTCACATTCCAAATACAGCCAATCTATTTAACCGTGCCACTTATATGAATAATACTTTCTGGTGGAATGAGTTGCTACTGCAGGCTTTTCTCTGTATGTTCTTGACCAGGTAAAACAAAGCTTATAAAATGCATGTATCCAATCATCGTTTATTTTGTGTACACCACAGAGTTTAATGCTTAATTCAACCACCCATCCATTTTGAAACCTCAGAGAAGAGATTAAGTCTATCTCAGTAGCACTGGCACAAGGCAGGACCCAAATCTGGGTGGGATGCCAGTCCATTGCAAGATCATCTTCATCCCCATTCTTACTTGCTAAACTTTTAAGCCTCCGGTGGCTGTCTTTTCTTTTAAATATAAGTGTGCATGCTAAGCCCCTCAAACTAAACTCTGCCTTCCTTTATTCCCAAGCAGCACAAGCCTACAGATTATTTTGAAGGTAAGAGTAACTGGGACATTTGGATGGCACTTGTCTAATCGCCTTTTAATGCTGTTTACTGATAACAAAGAATAAGTGGGCTGAGCAGCCAGCTGTTAAGTGGCTTACTTTTCCTTCTTTACGTTCTCACTGATGACCTTTGCTCTGTTTATTTTGCCTGCTTAGAAGATTTAGTTCACTTCCATTCAATAACCTTTCACTTTTGGCACTTAATTCATTTTAAACATGTATTGAGCCAGAACCTCCAAATCGATGGCAGCAAAGTGAAAACTGGAGGAGTGCATGATGACACCTTTACTCAATTCCTGCTCATCGAGTGAGAATTTTACTCAGTGATATGCAGACACACATTTCTTGTCAGTCTTTAAATTAAAGTGAAAGAGCCTCCTGTTTCATGTATACAGTACTTGACAGTATAAATAGTTACTGTTCTGGCCAATGTTTTGTTCAAAAATAACCAAAAGTAATTGTATGTAGAGCTGGTGGTACATTACACAACTTCTAGCCAGAGAGGTTGTCAAACTTTATGACTGCAGTTTTTGTTCTTGGCGCCTAAGTATGTCAGCTTTAGAGTTGCATGGTATACCAGTACTGGAAAATATCCATTTTTAAAAACAGAATGGCACCATTTCAGGATTTTTGATACAGGAAGTAAACGTCAGCTTTCCATTCCAATCATCCCACCCTTCGACACTTGGTAGAGTAGTCAGTGAAAAACGTGCTTAGACGTGCTGGTGACTTCAGAAGATCTCATCAAAGAATGTGGTGGAGATTAATCAGTTTAGCAAGATTGAGACTCCTCGAGGGAACACCCCATTGTTTCAACATACACTTGATGCTGTCAAGCAGGAATTAGATCATAGTGTGGCATGGCATGATGACGCAACGTGGCAGGGAGGCTGAAGTAAGATGGAGGTGTTTTTGAAGTTACCCATTATTTGCTTCAGAACTGTTTTGATGTTGGTACTGAGTTCCAAAAGCTGATTTCAACACCAAAAATTAACATTTTAATGCTGATCCAACACATGATTAGAAATCTCAGGGGATGACAAATTAAACACACACATTACACAGGTTCTAGTCAGAGGGGATGCTGAGCCTGATGAATGAAGCAACAAATCTCATCACCCGCGCAGGTCATAATATATAGCTAGCAATCGCAGGGTATGCAAAAGTCAACAACTGCATGGCGACAGTTTCACATTTGCCAAGTATTTCGAGTTTGCCACCTTTTTCTGACAGCTAATAACATGTTACCTGCTGAAGGTACGGGGAGTTTAGCCACAATCTCAGCACGTTTTTTCATTTTTTTTGTATTCTGTCATGAAACGTAAAACACATGACATCAGACAAATGAGTCTGCCTCCTGTCTGTCAGATCCAGAGCACCTGTATTCCTAATTTATATACATTGTACTTTCAGTTGAGGGCTCATTAGTTGTCAGCTCTCAGATGCACACATCCACACACCTACAGTATGACTTAAAGCAAAGTTAAAACTGTCGGACCAGCTTCCACATTGTTTGGACTGAGTCGTTGGGTAACTCAAACTACACGAGTGGTGATGACTGGCGTGTGCAGTGACAGCCCCAGACTCTCTAAGATTATGTAAAAGAAGTCTGCGACTGAAAATCTACTGAAGAAGTTATGTAATGTGACATGGCCTTCATATAACACAACGCATCATTCTTAAAGTTACGTAATTGAGTTCAGAGGTGCAGTGCGGCGGAAGCCTGTGCTGGTAGCATTAGGTGAACCTAGCAGAAACCGTCCCAGGAAAATTCAACAGACCATCACAGGGAGTATTTAACTGATTTTACAGCCTCTAGAGTTTTCTGTTATCTTTTTTACTTGCTCAATTAATCATTCATTGTTATATGGCGCTTTTAATTATTTTTTCTCTGACAAAGTAGCTCCGTAGATATAAGGGATAAATTGTGGTATCGTGTTTCCATTGAAATGTAAGTGGCTTGAACATGTCTGGATATGATCTGTGACCACCAGGGAGTGCTGCAGGACCCCAAACCTTAGACAAAATCTCACAGGAATGAGTTCTGGTAAAAATAAAAAGTTTATTCACACAAAATATCTTACACAAAAGCTTCAAAAGTGTCATAAACCAACCTCAATTCTTCTCTCTCTCTGTCTCTCTCTTGTCCTCCTTCACACTCCCCAGGTGAGCTTTGTTCTCTTCTACCCGACTCCAACTTGCCTGGATGAGGTAGTCTCTTTTATCTTGGACCCAGAAGTACTTCTGGTGCTATGGCATAGACCAACAGAAGTACTTCTGGGTCAAGCAGAAGTCCCACAAAGTAGGGAGTGCCCATGCCAGCCCCCATGGAACCCAACAGGGCTGCCCCACAGGACTACAGGTCCCAGCATACCCTGCGGGTGTCCGTGTGGGAATCCTAACCCAAGGAGGCTGCCACCTAGTGTACTGGGTGAGAATATATTTGTCAGTGTTCATCTACCCAAGTCCTTACATTCAACTGGCCTCCCAGATGGATAAGGATCCTTGTTCAATCCCGGTCCAGTCCATGTGTGTTGTCCATTGCAGCACACATAGACGTAACATTCAAATCATATTTGAACAAATGTGAATGATGCACACCTAGATGTCAGCATTGTCACATCTGAAGTCTTTAGAGAGGAAGTGCCAATGTCCACCCATCCATATAGTCAGTTTCAAACCTGCTTAAACCAGTTTGTTGTTCATGTGTGTTGAGGGTTTCTGAGGGTTGGAACTTATTAAATGCATCAGTCCATCTCAGGGAACAGGAAAGGCACCCGTAGAACATCCAATCCCCACGTTTACAGTGTATCAGCCTCCTGGAGCTGTGAGGGAGCCAGTCCACCTTGACTGGGCAAACGTCGTACATAATTTGAAAACTCTGAATTGAAACTTCACAAGATCAAAGTTAAACAGTGACACCAATTTGTTGCTGTCCAGATTGCAAGGAGGCCTTGATCTTCCAGCATCTGCCCTAACACACTAATTGAATGTGTCTCTCTCTGCTTAAACCTCTTAACCTGACTTCTTTCATTAGCTGTTTGAAAGAATGAGAATGACTTTATTATTAGTTGTTTGACATCCAAATTATGTTTGTTTGGCGTCACTTCTATTAAGTGTGGCTTCTCTTATGTAAAATATTCCAGGCTTGCAGCTTCACCTTTTATTGTGTAATGTGGTTCTACCAGGAGAATTTCTCCCTCAGAAAGTCATGCATTAATCCCAAGCTCCATCCCATGCAGGGCATTTTTGTGACTATTTTATGTGCATAGTTTTCTTTAAGTGCTCATACAGTATATCTGATGTGGAGTACCGTGGTGTGTTATTTCTGAACTACTAGGGGGCTTCGCCCCCTGCTTGCTTTGCTCGCCAACCCCCCGTGCCTGCTTTGCTTCCGCAGTTTCAGATGCGCGTTGTAGGCGCCTATGTTCATTGTATTTGTCCATGCTGGCGCGTTTTTGTAGCTCTGTTAGTCGAGCTGTTTGGTTCTGGAGCCGAGACAGTTTTGCTTCCGCGGTTTCAGACGCGCGTAGTAGGTGCCCACGTTTATTTTCTTTATCCATGCGGGCTCGTGTTTGTAGCTCCGTTAGTCGAGCTGGTTTGTACAATCCCAAGCAGCACATTATTCCTAACTTCACTCCGCAGTAGTGCCACTCACAATATGGCGGTGACGCCTGCGCCTTCACTCCGCAGTAGTGCCACTCACAATATGGCGGTGACGCCTGCGCCGTCCGTACTATGTCGGGTTTCATTATGCTGTGTAGGCGCCTTTGCCTTTCGTACTTTCCCGCGCCTTCCGTTCTATCTTTGTGGACCTGTGGGGCCTCCGTAGCCTCTTCCGTTTGAATCTGGGCTGCAGCGCAGAATCCTCTTTTTTGTGTGTCCGTGTCGGTAGTCGTTAGCTATGGGTGCGTTGTTGCTTCATTTCTCATTCACGTCAAGAGCTCTTTCGTTTTTGAACGGTGACTCCTTCGTGCGTGGTGGATCACACTTCGCTGGCGGTTTATGAGACGTGCGCTGTCGGTGCCTGCGCAGTACGTCTCCTGCGTCCATCGTCGTGTACCTGGGTCCATGCCATCCGGTTTACCATTCTCGGTTAGTAATATGGATACTCTGCTGGTGTGTGTCTCTACTCATTGTCTGTAGGTCCCCATTGATTTTGAATCTTACAGTTACATCCCGGCTACTGAGATTCATTATGTGACTTACTTTGTATGTCTTTCAGGGTATAATTGATAGCATTCTAGGCTAGACACCTTATATGTCCACCAGAACAAGGTGAGGCTCATTATATGAATAAATAGTCTGTATGTCGTGCGGAGTATATTTTAGTGTTATAGTGTAAATGTTGTTTATTAGCCATTAGCCACTTTTCTGGTACCAATTGGTCTGGGGACCATGGAACACCAGTCCATTATAACACAGGAGCCAAACATAGAAAAGAAGGTTTGTGTTTGCCTTTCTGGCATTACAGTGACACAGACGTTAGTTGTGTGCTGCCGGACGGATCTTTGAGGAGTTTCCATGCTCTCTGTGTCTGCTTTGTTTTTTTTCTCCAAGGCTGGTTTTCCCCTCACATCCCAAAATCTTGCTAGTCCTGTCTTGAATGGCTGTGCCCAGGGTTGTTTCCTAATTGCATGTGTTCTGGCTGGGATATTGGTTTCCAATAAATTTGCACGAATGGAGTTAAGTTGTTTTGTTGTTGAAAAACATGTCAAGTTAATAGTGATAGTTTTGTAAAACTGTTAGTGATGGTGTATGCCATTTATGCCACTATTTAAGATAAACATTGATATGTAGTAAACCAGTGCCTTGACACTGAACAATATTTTTTTTCTTTCAGTAGGAATTTGTTAGCCTGTTCCTGCAGACCTGACTAACACATCTAGTTTGACTTTGGTTTTTATGCGATGATTATTTCATATATGTGATAATCTTGGTAAAGGATTGCCATGAAAGATACTGTAGAAAGGTTACTGGATGGGTTTGTTTTGTAACAGTAATTGCAGATTGTTGTTTCTGGCCAAGATCTTTACCCCACACAGCAGATGGTAGTGTGTTGGAGTTTGTTTTCCATGTTAATATCTTTTTTTTATGTGTGTATGCCTTTTGAAGGTCTGACTGTTCTCTCCACATTTGCAATTTTCACAATTCATCTACTTGCAAAACCTCTTTCTGTCCGTATCGTAGTCATTATTTTTAAATATTTTTAATATTTGTCTTGTTGCTACCTACTGTCCCTAACCGCATCCTGAGAATATTGGCACAAACAGTGACTTTCATGCAGAGAGGCCAACTTAGCATCAGAATACCAAGCAGACACCATCTACCTGTGCCCTGGCTATCAGGTGGCATGGCTAAACATAAAAAGAAAATGTTTATTGATTTTTATGGCAGTAGAATGGCCTGCAAACATTACTTAGCCATTTTAAACTTTTAAGACAAACTTGTGATCTTTCTGCAGTTTATATTCCTTTTTGCCATGTGAAGACTTATTTTACTTGCCCCCTGATTCTGAGTTTATTTACTCATTTATGCTCCATTCATGGGTTAACACTGCCCTCAGTTCCATGGCTGTGCATTCGGTACTCAAAACCTCCAACTCAAATTTAAAGCACCAACAACACTGATGATGTCCTTTATTTGTACTTAGATGATTATATTTACTATGTTGATTGAAAGCACATAACTTTTAAGAAACAAAGAATTACATTACTGCCAACGTGAATCATCAAAATATTTTTTTAACACTCTAACCTGTTAACGTTTAAATGCAGCAACAATGCTGTTTTGGATTTTTTTTAATATAATTTATTAAAGATGTTACAAAATTGAGTAACACACATAAGACATACAGCCTCTTTTTAATTTTTTTATCAAAAGGGTGGAAGAAAAATAGCGTAATCAAATTAGTATATATAAAATTGTAAATTTTAACACATATTACAATTTACATTTCGTCGAAGTCGGTACATTTTTACAGACTTCATTTCTCCAACTCCAATGACCCATAATGTTTGGTTGAGTTGTTTTAAGTGAATTCTTAGTAAACAGCACATGGAGGAGGTTAGTTGTTTTGTGGCTGAAGCTCTTTTGCCTGTTTATGAAGGCAGTCTATCATTTTCTAAAGATAGATCAAATGAGACATCTCTGTGTGATGGGCCCTTTTCTGGCTCATTGGAATCGGAAAGCATTCATTAAGCTAAAACAACGTAATGAATGGTTCGCTGATATGGTTTCGGCTGCTGGATTATTTGTCGCCTAGTCAACTGCATACAATTCATGAAATAGACTGAATGGGATGGCTTGAATGGACCAGGGGGCTCAATCTGTCATTTTAATTTTGCTAACCTAATATGACGTTGCACATTTTTTTCTATTATTAATTTAGACCTTCCTTTTTTCTACTAATTTCCATTTCATAGTTTGTTCCGATATATAAGAATATTTTCTAATATTTGAAGGAAAAAAGTTGTTAAGACTTCCATTACAAAACACAGTGATAAGTATTTTTAAAATTTTATGAAAAATGCTTCACATAAGAACACAGTTTTTTGCGGCAAATTTAATACATATAATGATTGTGAAGAAACAACATCCATCCATCCATTCATTATCCAACCCGCTATATCCTAACTACAGGGTCACAGGGGTCTGCCAATCCCAGCCAACACAGGGTGTAAGGCAGGAAGCAAATCCCAGGCAGGGCGCCAGCCCACCGCAGAGACACAACATTAACTTGAAAAATAGTGAACTTATCTATTACGGTGAAATGAATACTTATAGTAATTGTTTACATTTTCATAGCTCTTTTCTCACTACTCAAAGTCAGTGGTGAGCCACTTCGATCACCAGCATCCACCTAGATGATGCAACCTCAGCCATTTTGCACCAGTATGCTCAGCACACATTAATTGGTAGGTGATGAAGGGGTGAGAGAGATGGTTACTTAGTTAGAGACAGGAGATGATTAGGGGGGCAGAATGACTAGGCAGGACATTGGAATACACCCTACTCTTGAAGAAGGATGTGTAGGGATTTTTTGTGACCACAGTGTGAGACTTGCTCGGACACCACCAGTCGGAAACCACATCTTTATAAAATTCACACGTTTATTAAACATAAATAAACAGAGGATTACAGTCCCAAACACAAACACAGTGCACTCAGCACTAATCACCTCTATTCAGACTTCTCTCTCTCTCAGTCCTTGGCCGCCTTTCTTCTCCTCCCGGGAGCTTTGTCCTGCTCCCACTCCCGACTCAAGCTCCCTGATTGTAGGAAGGCGGCCCTTTTTATTCCTGCCCGGATGTGCTCCAGGTGTCTGATGACGTCCTTCCGGCAGCACTTCCTGGTGTGGCGGAAGTACTGCCCTTTGCACCGGAAGCACTCCGGGCGTCCCTGGCAGGTTCTTCCGCCATCTTGTTGAGTGTGGCGGAAGTAACTATTTCCAGGTTCCATGGGTCCCAATGGGTTGGAATGTCTCTCCTCCTCTCCCGTGGTCCTCTCCTGCTCCAGGGCGGTTGCCCCCTCATGACCCAGAAGACATAAAGGTCACCTTCCGGTCCTTCTAGAACCCCAGCCATCTGTGACAACAGATAATCAGGACCTCGGTTTCACGTCTCATGCAAAGGACGGCACCATTTTTACAGCACAGTGTCCCCAATCACTGTGGTGGGGCATTGGTACTCCCACACATACCAAAGGGTAAGCATCCCCTGCTGGCTTCACCACCACCTGTTCCAGCATCAACTCAAACTTTTCTGGGTTGGTCTTCCATCCAAGTACTGGCCGGGCCCGAACATGGTTAGCTTCTGACGGATTACCTATTCTGAAGTGCAGATGGTGTCACGTCAAAATAAAAATCACTCCTATGAACTAATGCGGTTTTGAATGTTTTTTAATTTCAACCTTCCACCCATTTTCTCACTGCTCTCTATAACAAAGGGTCATGAGGCACTGGAGCTAATCTCGCCAGCACTGGGCACAAGGCAGACATCAATCCTGGTTGGGTCTCCAGTCTGTTTTGAGGCACAGTCACACACACCAGTCACTCAGGCTGGGAAAATGTAGAGACACCAGTTGACCGAATGTCTGTGTCTTTGATTCTTTTTTTTTTTAGAGGAAGCTCATGTGGACATTGGAAAAACATTAAAACTATACACAGATGGAGAATTGAACCCACAGAGGGCATCACACAATACTGCAATTCACAATGAAATGTTTTCAGTTTGCACGGGCTAAGGAGGGATTACCGAGTTAATTGTAAAACGCTTTCCTCAGCGTTCACAGCCCCGTAACAAGTGGCCCAAGGTGCTTGAGTAAACACACCAGTGGATTAGCAGGAGTTTGTGCTGCTCTTCATTCTGCTCTGTTGGCCTGAAGTTTTTGAAACTGGCAGAATGGCAGCTTTAATGGAAAAACCAGACCCTGTAAATAATACAGCAAGCTGGGCTCAAAGGAAGAGCAGCGAGTTGCACTGTTATCCCTGTGACTTCCTTTAAATAATTGTAGTGATATGTGGGTCAGAGTGGGCTTTATTTGCTTAACCTGAAACATGTTTTGCCAAGTTGAGTAATCACCTGGAGTAACAAAGCAAATAAAAACAAAATAAAAGAACACCACCCTCTAATTAAACAATACATATTTTAATAAATTGTCACTCTGAGCACGTCCATCAGGATTCTCACACTTTACATCTGCTGTAATCTGGTCAGATACATGGCTGCCGGAATCTGCCTGGGCAGAAAATAAGTGCAAAACAACATGTGAATTTATCAGGGTAACTAAAAATAATGGAGTATTTACAAAGAATAAATCCAGTAGGCCTTGTTTTATCGATGCCCATGTTCCTTCTTAAGTTTTAATTTTACTGATGAATTTTACTAAATTATTATTATGGTTTAGCACTTGAGTGCTCCAAAAAGTTAATTTCATAAGTGAGATTTGCTTTATTTGGAGTTGCATGGAGGCAGATCCTTAATCTGATATGCTGTTGATGCTGCAGCCTGAAAGATTAAGCCTTACGTAATGGAGTCATGTATGTTTCGTCCAACACAAAAGCAATGGTGCAGCAGCTTTGAAGGTCCGACCACCTTTGCTCTATCCCCTCTTTTAATACATCTATTTACAGGACTCGAAATCAGAGTTGTATTTAGAATTTGAATCGCCACAAAACTCAAATCAGGGGTGTCAAACTCGATTCCTGCAGGGCCACAGTGGCTACAGGTTTTCGTTCCAACCACTTTCTTAATTAGTAGCAGGTTACTGCTGCTGATGGAACTGGCTTAGGCTGTGTCCACACTACTGTGTTTTAATTTAAAGAATGGCATCCTTAAATGAAAATGATCTTTGTTCACACTAGCGTTTTCACAAAATTTTGTAAAGTATTTTCGCCCACACTAAAACAACCAATAACACACATGACATAGTCATCCACCTACGCTGGCCAGGCATGCAGCAAAGACATCTTAAACCAGGCATTCATTGTGTAATTTTGCCATAATTTTGATCTACCATATATACTCATGTTTAAGTTCTCCCGCGGGGCCTGATTTTACTGTATAATTTTATAATGTCAGTTGTATAAGTCGAATGCGGAAAACTCAGGCTATTGGTCCCAGAGATTACGATATGCTAACGCCCACCTGAGAGAGTAACCAGGGAGCACACGGCCTTTTATTTCTCTCTATTGTGCCTACGTGACCACACGGTAATACACAAACTATTCTGAAGCGACTTTTGCACTGTTTTGTGTTTTTTGTATCTCACACCCTCATACACCTTATCGTAAGAGCGTCCCTTATCTACGATGGAGCGTTTGATCAGAAGAAAATGTGAAGCTGGTTTATAATTAAAAGCTGTTGAAGTGGCGAAAGAAATTGGGAACTGCGCTGCTGTAACAAAATTCAATGTGTCTGAGAAACTGATGTGAGATTGGAGGAGGCAAGAAGATGTTTTAAAAAAATAAAATGAAGTATCACATTTTTGAACGGGCGTATAAGTCAGACCATAGGTGCCTGTGCAGTCTGAGCACATACAGTGAACGACTGGCGATGCAAATGTGCAGTGTGAGTAGCTGATTGACCACTAATTCTAGTAATCCCATAATGGATGACATGCATTACCAAAACCAGTGATCCATGAAGGGATGTTAACACTACTGGGTTTATCACGAAAGTGTAGTGATTGCTAAATTATTTGCCTTTGTCTATGTATACAGCATTCAAACTCTGCAAAATGTAATTTAGATGTGTACAGGTGGGCAACACAACAAGCTCCATGAAAAGCAAACTCTTCTATACCCATAATGTTGGAGTATGTTTCTGTTTCATGAAGGATGACCAATCATTGAAAAAGACATTGTAACAAGCAGGATCCAATCACGGAAAAGGCACGAAATAAACATGAACCAATCAGAAGTCTGCATTTTCCAAAATCTTTGATTTCACACTGAAATGCTGTGCCAGCATTTTCAAAAGTATACGACTCTAGAAAGCTTTTTCCAACGTTATCAGTTTTCATGGGTTGAAGTTGGAGTCGTGTAGATGAAAGACGAAAATGGAGACTAATCTCTGTATTTTTAAATTAGTTGTCCTTCATTTTAATTTAAGATTCAGACAGTTTGCTTTTGTTTAGGGAGAAAAAAGTGAGGGCCTGAGAAATTTTTATCTGCTTCCGTAATTAAAACAGTTGGATGAAATTGTTAGAATAAAGAAAATCAAAAGTTTTTCAAACGTCTAATGTGGCAGAACAAGAGAACTAACAAGCCATAGCATTGAATCGAACGGTTCACTAACAAGAAGAACTGGCTTCTAGTTAAGAAATTGCTCTGAAATTAAATTATGGATCTCCAGGAATGATTTTGACGCTCCTGACTTACCTCTAAATAAGAGAAAAAAATTGGGTTTTGAATTTTAAAAAACAAATAAATGAAAATGAAGGAAAAAGTGTTCCATTAGCAGCAATACAAAAACTGGCTGAAATGAAAACTCTGCAGCCATGTAAGCCAAGTCAAGTCAAGTCAAGTAGAGCTTTATTGTCATCCTAACAATATACTTACAGTACACAGTGGGACGAAATATCGTCCTCCAGAGTCAAAAGGTGCAGTACACAAGATATATACAGTAATCTCTCCTCCATCGCGGGGGTTGCGTTCCAGAGCCACCCGCGAAATAAGAAAATCTGCGATGCAGAAACCATATGTTTATATGGTTATTTTTATATTGTCATTCTTGGGTCACAGATTTGCGCATTAACACAGGAGGTTGTAGAGAGACAGGAACGTTATTCAAACACTGCAAACAAACATTTGTCTCTTTTTCAAAAGTTTAAACTGTGCTCCATGACAAGACAGAGATGACAGTTCTGTCTCACAATTAAAAGAATGCAAACATATCTTCCTCTTCAAAGGAGTGCGCGTCAGGAGCACAGACTGTCAGAAAGACAGAGGAAAGCAAACAAATCAATAGGGCTGTTTGGCTTTTAAGTATGCTAAGCACCGCCGGTACAAAGCTGTTGAAGGCGGCAGCTCACACCCCCTCCGTCAGGAGCAGGGAGAGAGAGAGAGAGAGACAGAGAAAAACAAACAGTGAAAAATCAATACGTGCCCTTCGAGCTTTTAAGTATGCGAAGCACCGTGCAGCATGTCGCTTCAGGAAGCAGCTGCACAGAAGATAGCAACGTGAAGATAATCTTTCAGCATTTTTAGACGAGCGTCCGTATCGTCTAGGTGTGCGAACAGCCCCCCTGCTCACACCCCCTACGTCAGGATCAGAGAAAGTCAGTGCAAGAGAGAGAGAGAGAAAAGTAAGTTGGGTAGCTTCTCAGCCATCTGCCAATAGCGTCCCTTGTATGAAATCAACTGGGCAAACCAACTGAGGAAGCATGTACCAGAAATTAAAAGACCCATTGTCCGCAGAAATCCGCGAACCAGCAAAAAATCCGTGATATATATTTAAATATGCTTACATATAAAATCCGCGATAGAGTGAAGCCGCGAAAGGCGAAGCGCGATATAGCGAGGGATCACTGTATATATATAACTAAAAAACATATACAGTATCAAGTAGTATTATGTAATCCAAAGAGTGTGAGGAGTAAACAGTCCAGTGTGGAGGAGGGCAGCATGGTGTTCAGGAGCCAGACTGCTTGGGGAAAGAAACTATTGCACAATCTCGCAGACCTGCTCCTGATGCTGCAGAGTTGTCTTCCAGATGGAAGAGGAGTAAACAATTGGTGGGAGGGGTGGTGGGGGTCAGCCATGATGCTAGTGGCTTTATGAAGGCAGCGTGAGGTGTAGATCTCCTGCAGACTGGGTAGAGAGCTGCCAATGATGCACTCAGCAGTCCGCACAATCCTCTGAAGGGTTTTGCGGTCGGAGGCATGGCAGTTTCCATACCAGACTGTAATACAGCTGGTCAGGACGCTCTCTATGGTGCCTCTGTAGAAGGTGGTAAGTATGGGTTTAGGGAGGTGCACCTTCTTCAGTCGTCGCAGGAAGTAAAGACACTGCTGGGCTGTTTTTGTAAGATAGTTGGTGTTTTTGGTCCAGGACAGGTCCTCTGTGATATGAACACCGAGGAACTTGGTGCTCTTCACTCTCTCTACTGTGACGCCATCAATGTTGAGTGGGAGATGGACAGCCTTTGTCTTCCTGAAGTCAACAATCAACTCTTTTGTCTTTTCAACATTTAGAGATAGATTATTGTCTTTACACCAAAGTGCCAACCGTTCCATCTCTTCTCTGTACGCCGCATCATCATCGTTCTCAATGAGTCCCACTACTGTAGTGTCATCGGCGAACTTGATAATGAGGTTTGTGTCAGAGTTGGAGGTGCAATCATGGGTCAACAGCGTGAAGAGTAGCGGGCTCAGCACACAACCCTGGGGGGCACCTGTGCTCAGTGTGATGGTGTTAGATCTTACATTCCCAATCTGTACTGTTTGAGGTCTTTCAGTGAGAAAGTCCAGAATCCAGTTGCAGGTGGAGGTGTTGAGTCCGAGCAGATCCAGCTTACTGATCAGCTGCCTGGGAATGATAGTATTGAATGCTGAGCTGAAATCAATGAACAGCATTCTTACATGTGCATTGCGGTGATCCAGATGTGACAGGATCAGGTGGAATACCATTGAAATTGCATCGTCAGTTGATCGATTTGATTGATATGGAAACTGTAGAGGGTCCAGTTTGGGGGGCAGCTGATTCTTTATTTGACTCAAAACTAACCGCTCAAAGCACTTCATAATGATTGGAGTGAGTGCCACTGGGCGGTAGTCATTGAGTTCCGTGGCTGTAGCTGTCTTTGGGACAGGTCTCATGGTGGTGTTTTTAAAACATTGTGGCACAACAGCTTGGCTCAGGGAGATGTTGAAGATGTCCACTAGGACATCAGTCAGCTGGTCAGCACAAGCTCTGAGCACACGTTCAGGTATGTTATCTGGTCTAGCAGCTTTGTGTGGGTTGACCCTGATGAGAGTCCTTCTCACACTAGCTGCAGACAGGGACAGAACTTGATTGTCTGACAAGGGGATGGTCTTCCATGCTGGTTTATTGTTCTGTGTCTCAAACCTGGCATAGAAGGTATTAAAAGCGTCTGGAAGAGAGATGTCGTTAACACACATATGCGGTGGGGCCTTATAATCCGTGATGGTTAAGCGCTCCAAGCTCGAAGTTTGACACCCCTGCTGTAAACCTTCCATCATAATGTCACTCCCATAATGTCGCCATAGTGCTCATGATTTATCTCAAGGTGAACTTTTTAAAAGTACCTTGTTCTTGTTTCCTTTATGTTTTGGATAGGACTTTGTGATCAACTGTGCGATCGTTCATTGAGCTGATATTATTTTAGTACAAGATAACCAACTCCTTCAGCACACAGTGTCCAGTCACTTCGAACTCAGCTACGACAGATAAACCGACATTGCTACTTAGCAGTTAATCTCCATGAATGTAAATGATAAATAAGAAAGAATGTGGTAATATCGATTGCAAGAGTGACTTGGCAAAAGGCACAAAACAACCTCAGTAGCTTGTGGTGTTGCTAGCTCTGTTATTCCATTGCGACACTTTAACCTGATCTTTGCTAAATCAACCAGTTTAAATGAGAAGTGCAGTCTTTCTAGAAGCTGTGTGCCAACTCATTTTCAAAGCTGAGATTTTACAATTCTGTTAACTCTGAGTGACACTAAAGGCAGTGTTACACTCCGTGCAATGACTTAAATTAAAGCATGTGTGTATCTACTTGGGCAGCAGACTCAATTCCAAGTCACAGAGTCATGGAGTTTTAAAGCACAAAGGTTTAGAGACGAGCTGAAATTAGTAATAACCTGGCAAACAGTGAGTGATGAGAGTTGAATTTAGAAAAGAGTTGAAATAAGATAAGATTTTAGTTGATGCTGCCCACTTTGCTGTCTAAATTTGAGGGCTGATTGAAAAGTAAGGACACAGGATAAAAAAAAGAAACCTGGGATTGAAACTCACTGCAAAAGTCATGTAATATGACAGAGCCTTTTAGCAAAATAGTCTACGGATCATTAAGACGCACAAGTTCTTCACCCTGACAAACCCACAGTAAGTGTCTGGGAATTCCACTGAAGCAGCTGGAAGAACCTGCTTGGCTTAGGGTTTCTTAATCAGCCCAGTCCAATGTGTTGCCAACGTGACCCTCATCAGGATAAGCACAATAAAGATGATTATTATGATTGTGATAATTCTCATAAGGGTGATAGAGAGCTAAGTAGGAAATTAATCAGGAATAAAAGGGCTCACTACGAACACCTTCAGAATGACGCAAAGATAGACAAAGCTGAAAACATCTGATGTGAAAAAAGAGGTCAAGAGGTGGTGTGAGGGCCACGCTCCCGTCAGAAAGCTGCCAGTTAAGACTAAAGGAGCGCTCAGTGGCACAGACGACTCTAACTGAGGTTGACACAAGAATAGAAAATCAAAATACTTCTGTGTCTGTGTACCAGGATCACACCATTAGCTTAGTCACTTGTACGTAGCTGCTCCATGGGACTTCCCAGGTATGGAGGAGCTTTGCTGATATGGTAGTGCCTGTCTGTAGCCGCACTCTTCTTGAACATTCAGCAACTGCAAAACAGACTTGAAGTAATTTAGACTCTGAGCAATGATTTTTCAGAACCATTTGGACTAAGCTATCATATTACATCTGGTGTGAATAAATACATTTATTAACATGGAACCTGCAAAGTAAGATGTGTTCAAGCATATTTACACTTCAAAATACCAAAACAGAATATTTTTTTATTTAAACGTGCCACTATGGTATGACATCCCAGCATTCCACCACCCGCCTGCCCCGTGCGCCATTCTAAAAATCATACATGCTTTGGCAAGTGCTGGTGGCCTTGAACACAATTGATTTTCCTTGTTGTCATTCCTAAAACTGATAACATTGCAAACCTGATATGTCAAGTCACACTTTAGATCCTGTTTGCTTTTAAAAAAAATGTCTATCCCTTTTATGCTTGTTAGTCCATCAGTGAGCCACCTCAGATATGTTTTTTATACTTCAGATCTCAACCCTTGGCCATTTTCACTTAATGTAGGTGCAACAGCATATTTGTTTATGCAGCTGAAAGGATGACCTAAATGAAATGCATGCTGGGAGAGGGAACATGTGCTGCATTCCTGGAACCATATATATAAGTAAATATCATCTGCCATTTGTAAACTAAAGATACTTTTTGAAAAGTGATATATTTTAATACATAAACAGAACCTTCCTATCAGTTACTCTGGATACTTTATCAGGATGCCTTTGTTTGTATTTGATATGCAGTAAGTAACACCCCAAGTCCCCCCCGCGCCCCAATCTCTTAGCTGACTATGGCTGTATGTGAAGAAAAGTATTGTGGTGATTTCCAGCTTAAACCTCTAAAAAGGGACACAACCCCCCAAAGATGCAGCACCCTGAATTTCAATTGACTCCATAAACAAGTTGTCACACACGTGTGAATAGGAGGCAGCTGAAGGGCTTGGAGAATAATGGTAACACATCTGCCCAGGGGGTGGCGGGGTGCACTAACGCTCTTTCTAAGTTCCCTGCACACTTTTCCCGGGAAATCCTGCTGACTATGCCACTGTGACAAGAAGAGACATGAGACTTGGCAAAGGTTTGGGGCAGCCAACCTTATAATCCTGGTTGCAAAAAGTACAGGTTGAGTGCAAGTAAAGTTTACAAGACAGAGTCCAAAACAGAACTGAACTCCAGAGGAAGGGAGTGAGGCTTTATAGGAAGTCTGGGGGAAGTGATGTCATCCTCGGTGCCGGGACTGGAAGTGATGTCGTCCTCGGTGCCGGAAGTGATGTCGTCCTCGGTGCTGGAAGTGATATCGTCCTCGGAACCAGAAGTGATGTTGTCCTCAGTGCCGGCACTGGAAGTGATGCCGTCCTCGGGGCTGGAAGTGATGTCGTCCTCAGGGCCGGGGCCAGAAGTGGCGTGTTCCAAGTCGAGGCAGTGGCTCCCGATGGGATTTCCCGGGAGAGGTCTGCAGGGAACTTAGAAAGAGTGTTAGTGCACCCCGCTGCCCCCTGGGCAGATGTGTTACCATTATTCTCCAAGCCTTCAGCTGTCTCCTATTCACACATGTGTGACAATGTATTTTAGAGGTCTTAACTGCTTCCTGTTATGAAGATTTATTGTTCGTAATGGCTAAATAACACTTTAGAAAGTTTGGTGACATGATTCCTTTCAGATCCTATATTGATGTCCATATGTTCCAGTCACTGGTTTAAAATCATTAATACGGTATCACAAGCTTACCTCTGTTTGTATGGCAGGAGTATACCCTTGAAGCATGTACCAAGCAGCCCAGTGGTCCATTAATGCCATGCAATTAAGCAATTGAGCATTGCTCTGACAATATCATCACTCAAATAGCGAATGGTGTTTCTAGTTATCTTGTAGTCCTTGCTGGTGTCTCCATCATGGGTTGGCTCTGTATTTACAGTTCCTTAAAATAGCTTACCTCACTTACCACTTTTGCTGTTGGTCTACCCAAATGTCACTCATCAGAGATCTCAACTGGGTAAGCTCCGGCTTATTGACTCAGACTTTAGTTTGCAGGCAGCCTCTCTGTTTGTGAATGTGACATGGAGAGTGACAGGGCACTGAGATTAATACTGGGCACTGTACTTCCCCTTAGCATACAGTAATTTGATATGCTGCTGCTTACTGACACAGACATCTTGAAGTTGTTGGTGTAACATTCATCCATCTCACTCTTAAACACACTTTATCCTGAGCAGGGTCACAGGGAAGCTCGAGCCTACCCTTACAAGCATAGGGTACAAGACAGGAACAGTCCCTAGACAGGGTGCCAATCCATTGCATGGTGAAGACACCCTCACACACACACTAAAATTAATTTAATATCACCAATCCACCTAACTTGCATGTCTTTGGAGATCTTTGGGAGAAAGTAAGAGCTCCCAGAGGAAGCCCATGCGATCCCAGAGAGAACATGGAAAGTCCATGCAGTGAGGACTTGGGGCGCAAACTCCAGTATCCTTGTTGTCGGGGAGCTGCTCTACCCCTGCAGCACTGTCAGGAGGTCAGGAGGGTAACAATTAGTGTAAATGAGGAAAATAAGGTATAAAAGTGTCCATCTACATCTATTTCTATCACCTTTTCTATGAGTTTTCTGGCCTTCTTGACTGGCAGGTCTGAAATGGCCAACAAAAATTGTGTGTATGTTTTCATGGGATGTACCCCTTCTAGGACTTGGTGCTCAGTCCTGCCCTTATAGTCTTTGGCTCCTTGTTATTCTGTAATAGAGTAAGCTCCTTTGGAAAAATAGACAGTGGACATGATGTGCAGTTCAAACTTTCTATGGCACTCTTTCTGGGTAAGGTGAGCTTACCACTTCCAAGGCATTGGGTCATCTGGTTTTGGGTAGGAAAGGAATGAGAGCATAGTACAAAAGTTCTGGTAGATGATGAATCAGGGTCTGTAAGGTGGTTGTTGTATAGACAAGAAGGACATTAGCTGGTTGGAAATCTTGGAGAAAGTGCTTTTCCTTGTCTGTATAATTCCTTTTGTCCTAAAATAGAAATTTTCCTCCCGTCAGCCCCCAATGTTCGATGGCCAGTGATGTCCACAGTCTGTTCTGTTGTGCCTTTCTAATCTTGTACACTTCTTATTCGAGCCCTGCTGGCTTCTAGGCTTGTAGCCAAGAGCAGATTAAAGTCGCATTCTTCAGGGCCAGGCTGTACTTTGCAAGTGAGCCAACCCTTAATCACCAAAATGTCTGGCTGTAGCTGATCACTTCATTAATGACACAGAAAGGAAGTTGTTTTTCTTGTTCAGTCTGCTCACGGTATTTCCTGAGGTGTGAGTGGTCATGCGTCTCGGCTATTGGCCTCTGGCAGTCAGTCAATCCGAAGTGATACGTTTAATTGGGCAATGCCAATTACTTCATATTGCTTTATTAATACAATTACAGTATGTCTTTTGTCCAGTCTTACTAGACCTGTTGTGTTTAGCCCTGAAACGTCTGTTATGCAATCACATTGTGCAGCTTCTCACTAAAAAATATTCTTTGATGTCGACCTAATGGCTAATAGGTTAGATTCTTTTCAGGCAGGTGATTTTTAATTTTTATTATTAAATCCATCCACCCATTCCTCCTTTTCTTAACCTCGAGTTTGCTTGGCTCTGAGCCTGTTCTAGTAATGTTAGTCCTCAATCTTAGATTGAATGCCAGTCCATCACAGGACACACTCATGTTCACTCACACACACTGTCAACTGATGGTTATGATAACACTTTTGTCAGTGGGACATGCAAGGAAAACCGTGTTAGTCGGAGAAAACTCCCACATTGACACGGAGAAAATATGCGGATTCCAAAAAGACTAAGTTCAGGCCAGGTCTCTATATTACATAAAATGAATTCTTATTAGTGAGACAGACAGACAGATAGAGGTGGCGAGTGCAGTTATGGTCGCTGTACCGATCCATATTGGTGAAGAAGTAGCTGAGTCAGAAGGCGAAGATCTCGATTTACCAGTCAATCTACGTCCCTACTCTCAGATATAATTATGAGCTTTAGGTAATGACTGAAAGAACGAGATCATGGGGTACAAGCGGTCGAAGTAAGTTTTCTACGGTGGTTGGCTGGGCACTGTCTTAGAGATAGGATGAGAAGCACAAACATGTAGCAGAGGCTCTGAGTAGAGCCACTGACCCTCTGCATCGAAAGGAGCCAATTGAAGTGATTCAGTCATCTGATATGAATGCCTCCCAGATGCCTCCCTATGGATGTTTTATGGGCACGACCAGCTGGAAGGAGATCCTGGGAAAGACCCAGGGCTCGCTGGGAAGATTAGATCTCCCAGATGGCCTAGGATCCCACAGTATGAGTTAGCAAGTGTGTCTGGGGAAAGGGATGCATCACTGCTAAGACTGTTGCTCTGTGACCTGGTATCGGATAAGTGAAGGAAAATGAATAAATGAAGGATTTCTTATTATAAGGTAGAAAATGCTTACATCCAGTAAGTTGTTCTACATCAATAATTGCACTAATCTACATATATAAAATGCTAAGGTCTGTGTCTGTTTGTCATGCAATTCCTTGTGATCTATTGGAGCTAGAACCTTTGCGTTGGTCTTAATCGAAGGTATATGATGTGATACTTGCTGATGAAGCACAAATTGTGCCTATATGTAACCCCCACAAAGTTAGTGGGTTTTGTTTCTTTCAAACTGAGGTGACATGGCAGAGAGAAAAAGTAGAGCAGTAACATCTGTTGAGCAGGAAGCAAATTGTAGCGGCCAATTAAATGATAGGAAGAAGGATGACAGTCTCGACCTTCTGTGTGCTCAATCTGCTGGTACTCATGCAGTCTGACTACTGGCAGCCTCCATGAAGATATCCAGGTTTGCACATAGAACTGCGGGACATACAGCGCAGGCACAACAAATTACAACAGCTGCCAGCTCCAACATCAACATCTGCTCAGGTCTTTACAGCAGACTGGTTAACTTGTATCACAACTGGAAGCCATACACTACTCATCCGCAACATTATGCCATAAGAAACAACAAGATCTACAAGCTTACCTTAGCATCAGTCCAAAAGCAGGAGCCATTTCACTGATGATGAAGACACTGCTACACATATCAAAGTGAGAGGTCATTAAGCAGATCTTTACCACCATGGCCCACCACCTTTGCAGAAAGAGTGCATGGCATGTATTTAAAGAGCACCTTTCAGTGGAACTCTGTGATAAAGAAGCAGATGAACCCCCTTTTTTTCGAGGACCAGAAGTCCAAATGTTTCCTTGTATTAACAATAAAATGGAAATCTGCACATCTCTGTTTATGTTACATGTTAATTGAATAGATGGAAACACGTCAGCATTCCAATCCCCAAAGTGTTAAGTGTAAAGTGCTATAAGTACTGATACCTAGTGATAAAGCAGGCAGCCTTGCTGCCTCATAGCTCTTGCACCCGAGTTCCATTTTCTTTGTGGAGCTCCTTTTTGTCCAGGTGATTTTTCTGCAGGTATTCTACTTTCCTCCCACATAAGAAAGCCAAGCACTTTAAACAAATTTTATGTTGCTTTAGTGTGACTGAGCTCACATGTGTTTGCCGTGATTGACTGACAACTTGTTTTCTCATTTGCATTCATTGCTTCTGGGATTAGCTGTAGCACATTGAGAGGCTGTACTGGAAAAGGATGGTTTGGACTTGAAGGACTGACATCTTTGTCAGAAAGTGTAACCTCTACTGGCTGGTGGGTTCAGTTCATATCCGTTCACATATGCTGGGATGTGGCCTGTGTTCAGAACCCATGTGCAGATAATAATTATGGCCACCATGGTTTACATGGCCTTGGTCTGAGCAGATTCTTGTCTTGGTAACCACTGCCAATGATATCCTGGTGATGCTTAATGAAGCCCAACCTTGGTGCTCATGCAAAACTAGGCAGAGACTACGTCAGAAAGCAATGCCTCTGCTGTCCACAGGCTGGTTAGCAACTGATTTCATTTTACATTGTGCAGCCAAAAATAAGTGAACTCTTGAATTGCATTAAGGGTTTCAACTTCTAAAAGGAGGAAAACAAACTTTAAAATTTTAGTACACATGCAGATGCAATGTCATCCCAATGAGTCTTTGAACATTACAGTTTATTATAAAAAAAGATTGATTTTATTGTAACCTCTTTTTGTTAATAAGTACCTGATTATGTTTGTTATTATTAATGAGTATTGGATTAACCAGTTTGTCCTGATCATGTAAGTAACACTAAATAAAGTCCAGTAGGAGCACCGAAGGATTAGGTGACGCAGTGAATGGGAAATGGAAATTGAGCTGCACTCTTTGTGGTTTAAAGTGCCACCCTTTTGCTACTGTACCACACTATGTTATGGCTGACTTACTGTTGTAGCAATCCATATCAATTCTTTATGACTTGTTTTCAAAGAACTTTGGAAACTAAATGAACTAAGTGATCAAAGTGTGCTTTTGGTCACAAGCACTTAACAGCATGTTTGTCTGTCTAATGTTTAAACAAACTAAAGCCATTCTTGATAAGTAACAAGTCAGCTGACTTTTTCGTTTATTTAGATTGGATTCTGGCTAATGTTTATCTTTTTTTTTCCTTTGCAGTGGAAAGAGAAATTGTACAGAAGAGAACTTTTACAAGGTGGATGAACTTATATCTGGAACGAGTAAGCAAAATATTCATAGATGTTTCCTCATGGCTCGTGTTTAGTCTGCACAGGACCATTGGTTTGATATAAAGTCTGATTTGCTTTCTTGCATTAATCTTTACCATGGTCTATATGGCCATTTTATGAACATATTTGTAATAATGGTAGTAGTTCTCAAATGCATTTTACTCCTGTAGCTGCTGCTGCCTGCACTCCTGACCCTATTTTTGTCTTTTGCTAAATGAACTCCATGTTCATTTTACTGCTGATCTCCACTGATATGTTGTAATGCACCACACAGATTACCATTAAAGGAGAAGGCAATTTTTAGAAGTTGGCCCATACATAGTCATATTTTTATTTAAAATGTATAATGGCATAGCATTTAAAACAGGAGTAAAGGGCAGACTTGAGATGTTTCTGCCTTCAGCCCCTAAGGGGGTGACCAGGGTTCACCACTACAAGATTGGATAATTGCTTCACATCGGCCTAGAAGGCAGCAAAAGTATTTTTAGATGAATGTTTTACTTGGAGTATTAGACCGTGGAGTCCAGGCCTACCTAGTGGCTGTATTTCAAGTTGCATTCTTTTTGAAACTCCTGAGAAATATTGCATTTTAGGTTTGCTTAAAATATCTAATTGTCTGTGTAACTAAACCAATTACTATATACTATATATACTGTATATATATATATATATACAGGGTGAGTCAAAATTATGCTAACATTTTGACGGAAACAATTTATTCACAAAACATACTTCATATGTGCAAGATGATTTACAGGAATGTTCAACACATGGACCATATGTAGCACATAAATTGTCCACAAAAATTGTATTTAAGTATATACATCACAGTACCATATATATATATATATATTCATGACATAGTCTGAATCACAATCTGATTGTATGGATGTTTACCTACCAGGTAACACTTGTGGTTGGTCAGCAAGTCGGCTAACATCCGCCACGGTGCCCTCTTTCAGTTGCGAGAAGCAGATCATAGAATGGTTGAAATAGTTTTACTGTCAAATAATGCAAAGAGTACGCGACATGTGTTTCGCCCTAATTCTGGGCTCATCAGGCGTACACTCTCACTGCACCCCCCTCTCGGGAATCGAACCTCGGACGTCAGCGTCGGTGGCGAAGCCTCTTACATTGCACCATGGCGTGTGGTTCATTTATTTGACCGTATGTAGACATACTTCGACATACACTGCCTGGCCAAAAAAAAGTCGCCACCTGGATTTAACTAAGCAAATAGGTACGAGCCTCCTATTGGATAATTACTGCATGGGCGATTATCTTTCAGCTGGCAACAAGTTATTTAACCCCAACTGGTGCAATGAGTTGCTTCTCATTTCTTAAACAACCATGTCGAAAGACACATCTCGTGGTCGTGGAAAAGATGTTAGTCTGTTTGAGAAGGGTCAAATCATTGGCATGCATCAAGCAGAGAAAACATCTAAGGAGATTGCAGAAACTACTAAAATTGGGTTAAGAACTGTCCAACGCATTATTAAAAACTGGAAGGACCCATCATCTTCAAGGAAAAAATGTGGCCGGAAAAAAAATCCTGAATGATCGTGATCAGCTATCACTTAAACGTTTGCTGAAATGAAATCGAAGAAAAACAACAATAGAACTCAGGTCTATGTTTAATAGTGAAAGTAAGAGCATTTCCACACGCACAATGCAAAGGGAACTCAAGGGATTGGGACCGAACAGCTGTGTAGCCGTAAGAAAACCACTAATCAGTGAGGTAAACTAGAAAAAAAGGCTTCAATTTGCTAGGGAGCATAAAGATTGGACTCTGGAGCAATGGAAGAAGGTCATGTGGTCTGATGAGTCCAGATTTACCCAGTTCCAGAGTGATGGGCGCATCAAGGTAAAAAGAGAGGCAGATGAAGTGATGCACCCATCATGCCTAGTGCCTTGATGAAAAATTAATGCAACACTGGATGGAACTAAATCTTGTGACATTGCAGAAGCTTATTGAAACAATGCCACAGCGAATGCATGCCATAATCAAAGCTAAAGGCGGTCCAACGAAATATTAAAGTGTGTGATCTTTTTTTTTTGGTGGCGACTTTTTTTTTTGGCCAGGCAGTGTATATCGAAGGGGTGTCCCGGCCGAGCTGTTCAGTTCATTCAGAAAGTAATCAGACCCTTTCACATTTTCACATTTTTTTATGTTGCAGCTTTGTTTGTTTTAAATTCACTTATATGAATTTGTTCTCAACATCAAGCAAACCTCAGTAGCACAGAATGGCAAAGCAAAAACAGGACTTTACACACTTCTGCAAATTTATCAAAAAAAAAAAAACTGAAATATCACATTAACCCAAGAATTCAGACCCTTACTCAATATTAAGTGACTCTCCTATCAGCAATTCCAGCCTGAAGTCGTCATGGGTCTGACGCAACAAGCTTTGCACACCTGGATTTGGGGATTTTCTGCCATTCTTCTCTGTAGATCCTCTCAGGTTCTGTCAGACAAAGAAAGAAATGCAGCATTTTCAGTAATGAAAAAAACTTTGTACTTTCATAAATGTTTTAGCCCTCAGACAGCAATCCAAGCACACAAGAGCTCATCAGATGCACTTCTACGCAACAAGGTCAATGTGAGATCAGGTTACCTTTAAAAAATCCTTAATTTGACCCACTTGGGTCACAACAATACAAAGGCTACATTCCTTAATGCCTCAAATGTCACCAGAAGCAATTCCTAGTGTCACTGGCATGCTTCAGGCAGACACATCATGTGACAAAATTGTCATTGTCTATGGATTAAGGTGCTGCACTGCGCCCTAAATCCTGGGAAGACCTGAACAGACCAGCAGGACAGGTGACTATCCAAGAGCTGGTTGCCCTCGAATGACCAAACGAGAGCAGGACCAGCACATCAGATGGATCCACCTGAGGGGCGGTTTCAGAGCTTTCACTCATACTGATGCTGAAACTGACAGCAGAGAGAATGCCAGGATGGTGAGGAACAGGCTGCAGGCTGTTGGCCTAATTAGCAGCGTGACCTGTCAGATGCCCACAGACTTCCTATATGAACTCTTCCTAAAGCAGGACAATGGACGGTCACGATTGTCCTGAGGAATGATAGTGTGCGGGTGCTGTTTTGGCCTTCTCCTAACTTTAATTCCATTGAGTTCCATTGCAATGCACTGCATCACAACATACCAGAGACATAGAGAGACATAACCCAGAGGAGTCGCTGCAAGAGCTGGCCACACAAGATATTGAAGGACTACAAGACAGGTGTTATTGGTGTTCACAGTTGTTATTGTTTCCTGTAGTTTTTGATGATTATTTCCTATTATTGTCATTTCTTACAGTTATGACAATTGACATTTCAGTCCAGCACTGTGTTGCATTTCTTGTATATATGTTTCTATATTTCTTATGTGTACAGACACATCCCATTATAACCCAGTTTGCTGAGTGTGGGTTTCTATGCCAGTCAGTCAGTTGCCCATTCTCCCCTGTTCGATAATTTGGATACACTCCATGAACATGTAATATCTCTTTACTTAATAAATTGATTCAGCAATTGGTATTATTAATACAACTCAGGTCAATTCTTGTATCTGCATGATTGTGTCCTGCAGTTGCCTTGCACCCTTTACAGAGTTGGCTCCTGCCTTGCACCCTTTTGCTGACAGCCTTCAGGCCACACAAACCATAGAGTGGATTAACTAGGCTTGGAAAATGGAGGAATGGCAGTCATTCTTTTTACTGTGCTGTCTTGTCTCCACTGTTACTCAAACAGAGGAAAGTCTACTGGGGAGTCTCTCACAACCAGTAACCATTTATCAAGTCATTATGGACATGCTGGACCACAGCAAATAAGCACTTCTAGGAAGTCATGTTACTTGTTTTTTGACTTGTAAGGGATTAACGGGATCACTGATTTGGGTCAGCTGTGTGTTGTTGTTTTTTTTGGCAGCATGCGGGATGATCTCTCTGATTAAATTAAAGACGAATAACCCTCCGTTAGTTGGGTCAGTTTTCATCTTACATTTCACACAGGGCGAAGGAGGCTAACGAACCTGGGGATGAAGTTCAGGAGGATGTACAGCTAAAATAAAAATGCATAATGGAAATAAGAGAGAATGAAGCAATGGTTATACAGTATTTGGGTAGAAATCACTGTCTGTACTGTGTGATATTGGGTTTCTTCTGTCTTTGTGGTTGGGTTTCTCAGTTAGTGTTGCCATGTTTTATGGTCATATACCAAAAATTATATGTGACTCATTTTGTATAGTTTGGACATCAAGATTTGAATACAGTAAATGATGGCCAGCTTGATACGTTTGTCACCAGTTAACACATCTGTGATGCAATTTCTGACTCTCTGAAACTGATTTAGACCCGATTACCTGACACTTATTTATTATCCTTATTGATTATTCAAAAGATTGTAACATAGGTGAACAAAAACGTTGATTCATTTGATACTCCATACTTAGTATGGTGGTAAGCATTGCCAGATGACTCAAAATTCCTGGATTTTAATCTCTCTCTCATCACTTTCTTTGTGGACTTTGTTCTTTCTCTCCATGACTTTTATATCCAGGTATTCTAGTTTTCCTAATACATCACAAATGTATGTTTGCTATGTTCTGTTAGTTGGTGCCCAATTTAGGGCTGGTAATTCCTTGCACCCTTCCCACCCTTTATGTCACTGAATCTTTTATGCACCTACTTCCAACTACTCATGTTTTAAATTGCGTTTCCCCCATCACCTCCACTGCACAAGTCGTACCTCCAACCATCACCTTGGTGTTTCCCACATTTACCTTTAGGCCTTTCACTTCCACCGCTTTGCCCTTTCCATTCCTGTATCTTCTCATTCAATTCTGTTTCAGTTTTTCCCATCAGCATTCAAGAACATCCATAACATTTATTCCCACACTTCTCTTGTCATCTGTTCAATCACAATCATGAAAAGAAACATTCCCAGAATGGATCAGTGGTGCAGGCTAACTTTCACCTCAGACCTACGAATATACCCATCAGCTGTCCTGACTGCTGTTTCTGCTTCCTCATACATCGACATCACTGCAGACAATTAACCATTTATCGACACATAACTTTATCAATTCCTACTTGACTATCTCTTATGGTATCCTGTCCAATGCCTACTCCATATCTACCTACACATTGTGCAGCTTGTTCCCTTCACCAAATATTTTTCCTGCATTTGTGTGACAACAAAAATGACATCCATTATTCCTTTTCCAGACATGAAAAGATGCTAAATTTTCTTTCACTTGATCCTTGATTCTTCCTCAACACTCTCTCAATAACCTTCATTACTTGCTCCAAAAGGGTGATGATGTGTTTTCAGTCACAGTCCAGTGGATCTCCTTCCCCTTGTATATTGGGATAAGCACACTTAATTTCTAGTCTTCAGTAATCCACCCTTCACACACACAGGTCTGTCAACTATTCAGCTCCAGGATATTTTGCTGCCTCCTACTTTTTGACACCACTCTAGTTGTGCCTGCTGCTTTACTTATTTTCAGCTTCTTTAGATGTTTCATGACTTCTTTCATGGGCATACAGCTAGGACCTTTTGTTTTTTCCCAGTAAATATAATTATCGATTCATTCTCCTTATTCAGAACTTTCTCAAAGTGTTTCTTCTAGGTAGGCTTTCTATCAATCACATCATTCCCTTCAGCATGTTTTCCCCAAGAACTTCACATCTGCTATATCCTGGCTTTCTTTTGCCATGCAGTTTATCCTCCTGAGCACATTCTGCTTTCCTACTTCATTATGAAGCTCACCTGCAAACTCTTACCTCTTGGCTTTGCAACTGCTTAGTTTCCATTTTGTTTCGCTTAGTTGCTTTCTACATTCTCCTTAAAGCATCTCCTCTACTCTTCAATTGCCTTCTCTACATCAGCGTTCCACCACCATATCTGCTTGTGAACTCTGCAACCACTTTGTCCAATCTGACCTTTTCCATTGTTTTTAACAAGTCGTTCTTCATTGCTTCTCATAAAATATGATGATGATAATGAAAAATATCTATACAGTAAATGCTTAAAGTGCGATAACAGTAAAGAATTTCTGGTAAGATGCAGTTGAAAACAGATCACTATTATCTTCCAATCCCTTAAAAGCCATTTCACATTTGATGAATTTCCTTCACAGACTACATTTACATATGTTAGTGAGTAAGAGGCAGACACACAAGACACTTCTGTGAAGCTGCTCATGTAGTCCTACATACCCAGCAACTACTGTAAGTCCAAACAGTCTGAGACTTGTACAGCAGCTTTGATTTTGTCTTTAGCTCTGTGTGCATGAACGATGACAACCACTGAATGCTCATCTTGAATTATAATGCATATAAAGTAATGTTTAGAAGTGAAGCTCATCTGTGTGATGTCTTGGGTTTTTATGTACCACAACAGAATTGAAAAAGAAAAAAAGGGGTAGAGATTGTGGCTGAACTTGCTGTACCTGGTAACTCTTTGTACAGCACCAGCTCCATAAGCTAGCACATTATTGGCTGTCTGAACAAGTGGTGAGCTCAAATGTGCTAGAAAGTCGTCATCACGCAGTCACTAAATTTGAGATGCCCAGTCATTAACAGTCATCTATATTGACATGGAGGTAAGCAACTGTGATGGGCAGGTCTGATTTGCCCTGTAACAAGAAGCCACACAATTTAATGTTGACTGAACCGCTATTGATTAGAATCTGCTCTGAAGAGGCAATCTGGTATTTTTGTGGTAATTGTGTTAGCCGAGTGTATGGCCATTGCTGGAATGTCTTCTACAGAGGAAGAGGAGGAGGAGGTTAGGTGTATGTATATATGTATGTATTATCCATTTATCTATTTTTGTATTTATTTTAGTGCAATCCACCTCTGTCTGTGATGGATTTATTTCTTGACATCCAAGATGGAAAGATCTTAATGGCTTTAGTAGAAGAGCTTTCAGGCTGTAAACTGGTGAGTCCCACTTACGCTGCTTATCATGTGATGATATCATCCACCAATCAGATGATCTCCCTTGGGCACAGATCGTAATTGTTAAATTTCTTAACAAAGATTCTCTAATCATCAGAAAACTGTATAATAGGCCAGTGTTGTAATTATGGATTGTTTTGTATTTTCCTTTAAATATTAACATTAGGTATTCATTTTAATAATGTTAAACTTTTTTTAACATCTTGTTTGGATTGTGTTTTAGGGTCCCAAAGACCACAATATTGTTTTGGCAACATGGCCTGTTGCCTTTGTGTGACCTGAAGTCATGTATTACGTAACTCTGTTGTGGTTTTTCTGTAAAATACAGGAGCCCAGTGTCTTCAAGCATCCTTTGATGGATCAACAACATTTCAAAAAGATATTTAGTGTACTCAAGTCTTAGATAGCATAATTTATTTTGGTTTTGCACTTTCATTTTGAGTTTTTGTTTTGCCCCTTCAAATTTTTCCCAATTGAGTTTTCTTTTTTACTTTGCTGTGTTTGACCCATGACAGCCTCCTCCAGACTGGGATTTTAGCTGTTGCTTCAATTGTATTTTCATCTCCTGATTTACTTGATCTCACAATAACTGCCTGCCCTTAAAAGTTCGCACATGAAATTTAAGACCTTTTATTAACTTTTCCATAAACTGTATCTATGCAAGCAATCAAGGACAGAGGTTATTAATTTTACTTTTTCTACTTAAAAAGTGTTGCTATTACAGTGTACTGTGCAAAATCCCTGTGTCTATAAAGTTTATTATTTAATATTGCAATATTTTGATATAGTTGATATAGTCAGTGTTAAATGTCATGTTTTATGCTTGTTAGAAATTGGTAACTGTAAAATAATCTTTACAAAAATTGTAAAACTGTACCTTTTATTTAGAGTTAGAGAGAATTTCATCAGTCCCCATGGGAATTTTGGCTTTTAACAGAAGCCCTATAGATAGATAGATAGATAGATAGATAGATAGATAGATAGATAGATAGATAGATAGATAGATAGATAGATAGATAGATAGATAGATAGATAGATAGATAGATAGATAGATAGATAGATAGATAGATAGATAGATAGATAGATGGATGTGTAAGGCACTATAAGATAGATAGATAGATAGATAGATAGATAGATAGATAGATAGATAGATAGATAGATAGATAGATAGATAGATAGATAGATAGATAGATAGATAGATAGATAGATAGATAGATAGATAGATAGATAGATAGATAGATAGATAGATAGATAGATAGATAGAGTGAACGCACACCACAATGCAAATACTCCTGACTTGGTAGTCCCAGTGAGGCATCATGCAGGCGTATTGCTGTTGGTACAAAGGAGTCCCCTTCGTGTTTCTTCACACACTTCTGCTGAATAACTTGTTGGCTGACAGTCCTCAGTGTTAGTGTGTCAGAGAGGTTGCGCAGCATTGTTCGTAATGGCACTCAGGTCTGTTTTCATTTTCTCCTTTGCTACAACGAGTGTATGCCATAACTGAGCCTGCCCTTTTAATTAGCTTGTTGAACAAGTGGGCCTCTCTTGAATTGGTGTTACCAGACTAGCACACCTCAGCACAGAAAATCGCACTGGCCATCACAGAGTTGTAGAGGATGTGAAGGATGTCACTTCCCACATTAAAGGAACACAGTCTGCTAAGGATGAAGAGCCTCCTCTACACTTTCTTATATAGTTGCTCTGTATTACAAGACCAGTCTAACCGATCATTGGTGCTTGTAGGAGTGGTCCACCTTTACATCCACTACCTGAGTAATGACCAGACATAGAGGCTGTTTGGTGTGATGAAAGTCAATTACCAGTTCCTTGGTTTTATTGATGCTAACAAAGTATTGATGGAAACAAACCTCTCCACCTGACTCCTATACTCTGTCTCATCCCTCTTATCAATACACCCTATAACTGCAGAATCATCTGAGAATTTCTGCATGTGACATGACCTGGTGTTATATCTGTAGTTGTGAGGTATACAAAGTGAAGAGAAAACGAGACGGGACTGTTCCTTGTGGTGCTCTAGAGTTGCTTACATCCGTATGAGAAACATAGTCCTGAGCCTTACAAACTGTTGTCTCCCCAACAGAGAGTCCATTATCCAGGACACCACAGGCTCCTCCACCTGCATATTTCTGAGATTACATATTTGTTACATATGACCGCCTAGGAATGTTTGAAAAATAACTGAAATCACAACGGTATCTCAAATACGGTGCATGGATAGAAATATGGTATTCAGTAAGTCCAAGCTTCTTCATTTTCCTTCATAAATACTAGATATTCTATGTTTATACTTCTAATCCTATATAATTTTATTAGATTAGATTAGGTAAACTTTATTCATCCCATGGAGAAATTTAGATGCATCCAGCAGCAGAAACATACAAAACAAGAATACAGACTCACAGGCCAGATAATGCAGCCAATCAATCAACTGATAAGTAAATAAATAAATAAAAATAAACAATGAGTACATCGGATGGAATTATATACTATCCTTCCACAATTAACATGCACATTAAATCCAAAAGTATGTAAAGCACCTGCCGAGTGCTGGCTTTCTATTTGTGTGGCATATGTGAGATGCAGTTCTGATTTTGAGTTTCATTTTGATACTCCATCTCACTTTAAAACTACAGTTTCCTCCAACATCTTTTAAAAACGCACCCCTTTTTAGAAACTGTTGGACAGCAATGTACCCTCACAGCTCCAGAGCTCTGGGTTCAAATCTCAGGGTGAAAACCATTTTTGAGGAGATTCTTTAATCATCTTCTCCTCATGTGTGTATTTCTTCTAGATGTTCTGGCTCTTCCACACATTCTACAAATGGTCATGTGGGGTTGATGGGTGCCCCTCAATTGGCTGAATAAATGTAGGTGTGTGCGTGAATGTGCCTTAGAGTGGGCTGGGTCCATTTCCAGGACTGACCCTTGCCTTGTGGCTGGTGTGATTGGGATAAGATTGGCTTTCATACCGTCATAATTGAATTGGGCTCAGATTTAGTTAAAGGTAGCAAGGTGGCTTTGTAGTTCATTCTTCTGCATCACAGGTCTGGAAGACTATGTTTGAATCCTTGTCTGGGAAATCTGTATTTTTACTTTGCACATGTTCCCGGTGTGCTGCTGTTCAGTGGTACTCCAGTTTTCTTCACCTTCCTAAAGGCATACAGGTTAGACTGGTCTTGCATGTTTGTGTGCGTGTCAGTGCCCAGAAATGTATTGATGCCCCAAAGATGCCTGGGGACTGTCTCGTTCCTTATACTGCCAAGTTAGGTGTTGCTACAGTTCACTGAAACGAGAGGCTCCAGAAGGTTCAGGAAACAAGGTTTTAAAACTGCTTATTTGTTAGTAGATGTGGGGTCACTTTTAAACGCTATGGAGAGGCTTGAGATTTAATGGTCAATTTAACGATAGCAGACCTTCTCATTTGACTTCACTTTATTCTATTGTTGATTTGACTTACTGTATGATGGTGTATAATGGTCAAGAGGAGGAAATCGTCAGGTCTGTGATTTTTGTCTCCTTTAACCAACTGTGACTCCCCAGAGGTTGGTTTTCTTGAGAAATGCTGAGCTTTTATTTCTTCTCCTTTATCGTACATTGGCTGTATCTCAATGGGACTTTGACTTGCCATGTTTTGCTTATGTGGATTAATGAGATTCATTTTGGCTTTGGGTTGTTTTTCCCTTGATATACAGTATGTACTTTTCCCAGTATGTAAATGTTTTGTTTTGTACTTGATTCTTCTCATATGAAAGTTGCAATTGTGTAAACACTTTGAGTCTGTACTCAGTAAAGAGAGCTTTACAAGAACAAGTTAGATTGAATTTTTGCTGCCTTTCAGCTTCAGGAGTACAAGCCCTCGCTGCACCGGATCTTTCGGCTCAACAATATAGCAAAAGTCCTAAATTTCTTGGAGAAAAGAAATGTAAGTACAAATTTCTTATAGTTTTAACACTTCTGATAAGTACAGGCTTTTACATGATGTGAGCTGGTGCAAGTCAGTGTCCAAACTGTGTGTGGGTGCTTTTGATTTGTTTATTTATTTGTTTTAAATTTCATGAGCTGGTATAATGTCATGTTTATCCCAACGTGACAAGGACTTTCAAATTAATTCCAGTTCTGAATGATCCAAATTGCTGTTGTATCCTTTGAAAATCCTTTGTGTCAGTGGCAGGGTGTTTGTAAGATTTGATGGTGTCAGGGTGTGTAGACCCGTTTATGGGTGTCTTGGTGTACTTCGAGACGGAGGTTTGAGCGTGTGCTGATAAACACATATAACAACAAGGCGCGTTGCGGGTGTTTGTGTGCCTTGGTCTACATACAGAGCAGGCGGGCGTAGCTCCTAAAGCCTTCCCAAGAGCCCACTGCTCTCTGATTCCAGCTCACAATCCTTCTGTCATGGCTCCAGTCTGAGCAGCGTCTGGACTGGGGACGAGTGGATGCAATTTCTGTAGGGACAGCAGCGGCAGGTTTATTTTACATGGAACTAATTAAATATGACAAACAATTTGGTTTCACTCCGCTCTTTAACCATTTTTACACATCCTTCATCCTTGTTAAGCTTGTCTTTGTGTTTAGGCTTTGTCAGTTTATACGTGATGTTTTTTGTATTTGTATCAACTTCTTAAATCCATAACCCAAACAAAGACACGGCATATCGCCGGGCAGGAGGCCATGCCATGTCTAGATCTGCTATAGTCAAGGTGACCTAAGGTAGTGCTGAAGCTAAAGAATTGAAACAACAACCGGGGCAGCTTTGTTGATGGCAAAGAATCCTAGTGCTACCATGTTGCAAGTGAGGCATGACACAACTATTGTTAGAGCCAGTGTTAATTATTTTATAAATAATGCTCACCCCATTATTTTATTCCTTTCTTCTAATTGTATTGTAGGTGAAGCTGGTTAGTATTGATGCTGCTGATATTGCTGATGGAAATCCTTCCATTGTGCTTGGATTAGTATGGAACATAATTCTTTTCTTTCAGGTAATTATTTGTGCAGACTATTCATTTCTTCTATTTTATATTGTTATGAGCGGCATGTTTTGACCACACTGATGTAAGGCAGGCCACTTGGTATTCTGGGATAGGCTTTCAAAAAGTTGCCACACAAAGCCACATATTTTTGAACACCTTGTACTAACTTATTGCACAATTCTTGTGCCCCCTTTGTTATGAAAGTTCAGTATGGATGTTTTAGTTAATCTGGATTGTAAGCAAGAGATGAGGTGTTTGTACCATTGTACCACACACGTTCATGAGCTTGGTAAGTTGTCAAATGCTAATTTATATTTTGCGGTTTTCACAAGTCACCAAGCAATTTCCCTTCTAATTTGGTTACATTCCCAGATACGCTCCCCACTATATTTCAGCATTCGTCTGCCTTCCTTAACAATTGTAGCCTTTATTGTTTTATCAAACTGAAGTAAGTTTCAAATGTATCCAATCAGCTGATCACTTTCCGTGTCATTAACATTTTGTTTTTGGAAAAGACAAAAGAAATGAATCGATTTATATAAACATTTGTCAGTCTGGAACATACTGCAGAGTCAAATAGTTACTAACAGGGTTGGCTTAAGGGTATATTGGCAGAGTTGGCTGATATCCAAGATCTGAAAGCGACGAAGGAGCAAGGGGAGGACTGTCACCCCTACAATCACATATGAAACCAATGAGCTCTGGTCCCTTGGAGATTGGCACCCTTGTGTTGGTACAGGGATGTCAAATTCTAGTCCTGGAGGGCTGCAGTGGCTGCAGGTTTTCATTCTAACAAGAACAACATTTATTTCTATCGCACATTTTCATACAAATAATGTAGCTCAAAGTGCTTTACATGATGAAGACAGAGAAAAAAGACAAAATAAATAAGAATCAAAATAAGAGAACACTAATTAACAAAGAATAAAAGTAAGGTCTGATGGCCAGGGAGGACAGAAAAAACAAAAAAACACTCCAAACAGCTGGAGAAAAAAAAAATCTGCAGGGGTCCAAGGCCACGAGACCACCTGACCAGCCCCCTCTAGGCATTCTACCTGACATCAATGACCTCAGTCAGTCCTCATGGTAGTCAGGGTTCTCATGGAAGAACTTGATGATGACGGTCACGTGGACTTCTGGTCTTTAATCCATCAATGGAGGGACATCACAGTGCTTTGATCAGGTTGTGGTGGCGCAGATCACAGATCACAGAAAACCGGAAAAAGAACAGAAGAGAGAGTAGGGGTTAGTACGGATTATGGAGCCACCATGAATAATAATGATAATTAATTGAATATACAGAGTATCAGGATTAAATTAAAGTGAAGTTATGAGAAGGCCATGTTAAAGTAATGTGTTCTCAGCAGTTTTTTAAAGTGCTCCACCATATTAGCCTGGTGAATTCCTACTGGCAGGCTATTCCAGATTTGAGGTGCCTAACAGCAGAAGGTCACCCGCCTCACCACTTCTTTTAAGTTTAGCTCTTGGAATTCTAAGCAGACCCTCATTTGAAGATCTAAGGATACGATTTGGAGTGTAAGGTGTAAGGCATTCTCTAATATAAGATGGAGCAGATTATTTAAGGCTTTATAAACCATAAGCAGGGTTTTAAAGTCAATTCTAAATGACATAGGTGACCAGTGTAGTGACGCTCAGACTGGGGTGATGTGCTCAGATTTTCTTTTCCTGGTTAAGATTCTAACAGCTGCATTTTGCACTCATTGTAATCGATTGATGTCTTTTTTGGGTGGTCCTGAGAGGAGTGCGTTACAGTAATCTAGTCGACTGAAAACAAATGCGTGAACTAATTTCTCAGCATCTTGCAATGTTATAAGAGATCTAACTTTTGCTATATTTCTTAAGTGAATAAATGCTAACCATCTTCTTAATTTGTGACCAGTTTTTGCTGTTAATGAACTTCTTTTCCTTTAGTTTGAATTAACTTGACTCAGGCCCCTTAGTTGTTTCTTTTTCCCTAATTAGCAGCCAAACAATAATGAGACACAAAACGAGCCGCCACATGACCAGCTCATCTGTGCCCATCACACAATATCTGAAAAGAAAGAAATGCGAACATCTCAGTACGGTTGATCTCTCAGCTCACCAACACATTGTGAGGGTGTTCTTAGAAAAAACAGAAAATCAACAGTTTTGGAAATGTCTGCTGTCGCAGAATGAGAGCAGCAACAGGCCATGGAATTAAATAAATGGCTTAATTAACAGCAAGAATTGGCTTCTCGTTAAGAAACAGGTTGGAGTGAAATTGGTTGGAGTTTGAAGCCCCAGTTTAGCTGGTCACCTGTTGGCTCGTTTTACATCTCATTTCTGTTTGGCTGTCATTTAATGAAGATACGAATCATTTCAGAGGACTGAACTCTTTAAAACAGGCCTTTAAAATGAAGGGTAAAGAAGTTAATTAGCAGTGAGAACTGATTTAGAAAAGGGTTAGAATGAAAACTGCAGCCACTGCGGCCCTCCACGCCTGGGGTTTGACACCCCTGTGTTGGGATATGAAATTAATGAACATGGGATGTGGTGGTCACCTTTGGGGATTGGCTGGTGCCTGGAGCTGGCCGTGGGTACTAAAGATATCCTGATGGCTGGGACAGTTTAGGTGTCAACTGACTGCGTGAAATTATCTGTGGGCACGACAGACAGTCATGAAAATGCGTCCACTGAAAATCATTAAGACTTCATCACACATGGTTTAAAATGTTCGTTTAACATTTTAATGTTTTTACATTATATGGAGGATTTTAAAATAGGTGACACTAATTGTATGAAAGAAAAAGGAAAAATAGACCTGAAACAGTCATGTATATTTTTTTTATGAGAAAGCAATGTAAAAGCTGGAATATAACTGGAGACTTAAGAACAGTAAACATATACAGTATATATATGTATATGTATTTTTTTAATTCATTTTTTTACTCCTTCTTTTTCAGATCAAAGAACTCACGGGCAATATCAAGAATAAATTTTCCTCCTCCTCCTCCAGCCTGTCATCTTTACAAAACAGCACTGATTCCGAATCATCTTACCCCAGCACTCCCACCGAAGAAAAACGGTTGTCTGTGTCAATAAAGGATCAAAGAAAAGCCATTAAGACTCTTCTGCAGTGGGTTCAGAAACGAACAAGAAAGTAAGAATAGACCATATTCATCAATTTTATACCTGAGTGGTAAAGCACTGTAATTGGATTGGTTAGGACAAGCTTAGGAGCAGCTAGACAATATCCTTTAAAAGCGTATAAGGTTGCTTGTGATTATTTTAAAAGTCAGATGTCTCTTTTAAGATCAGGAGTTTCATGTTTCAGTCAAAGTGATTTATGTTAGATCTATGAGACATGCTATCAGCACTAAGTGGGAGAGATATCCGCTTACAAGATACTACTTTGTTATTTAATAATTAGTTTATTTTAGGGCAGCATGGTGGTCGTTATGGAGTTAGTAGACTTTCACTGTGTATGTGTGGATTTCACTTTGGGTTCTTCAGTTTTTCTCTCACATCCACAAAGATGTGTGCTGTCAGGGATGTTCTCTTTGTTAAATAATCAGCTGAAGCTCTGGATGATTCAAAGGTTCCTTTATTTATGCCAAGGAAGCCCAGCACAGTTATCGTAAGCAGGCTTTAGCCTGAACTGAGACAGTATTAATATGCATTAGTACGTATGATTCCTATTTCACTCAGGTTAATCAATATATAACTTTTAGTAAAGGCTGCTTTTGTTCTGTCAGTTTGTCCCAGGCAAATAATTCACTAATCCTGCTGAATTCCAAAGTACCACCGTTGTATTGAAGAGTTGACACTTTAGCTTAAAGTAAAAGATTACTAATGTAAAACATTTATCCTTCAGTGTGTGTTGGTTAAAATAGAGAAATCCTGATGTTTGGTAGCAGCTCTGCCCTAAGAAATTAAAGAAAGTGCGCAAGCCAAATTATATATTGTGGTTATTGGAAGAACTGCAGGTTCATGCAAGAGAAAATATTGGGGGGCCAGCCCAATCGATGGCACTAAATAAACGAACAAAAGCAGCATCCTGTTGAGGGATGTCTCTGTTAGCTTTCAAGCGTCGTCATAAAGTCACAGCGGGAAGTGCGTCCTCCTTCCAGGAACCAAAGGATATGTACTGGGGAGACCGGAAGGGGCGGAGTCAGTTGCCCCCACTGGGCGTCTTCTAGGTACCGTGAATGAAGAAAAAGAGTTAAAGGTTACCGCCAGCGCCCCCTCTCGACCTGGGGTGGAAGTACAGACCTCAGAAGAGCCTGCAGAGGGATCAACAGGCGCGCATGTGTGACAATATTTATTAAAAAAAGAATTACTTGACATGAAGCCTTTTGGACAACAGTAATGTTGCAACAACTCTCAGGAATGTTAAATGCAGTTGAATCTGATCTGACTTAAAGAAAAACATTATTAAATTAAATAATCCATTCTAATATTAAGGATTACTTTTATTATTAAGTGGGGAAGTAATGTTGATAATAATATAGACTGTTTGCCCAAGGAAAATAGCATTTGATAAAAATCGAATATTCTCATTTTTTTGTGTATACAGTAATCCCTCCTCCATCGCGGGGGTTGCGTTCCAGAGCCACCCGCAAAATAAGAAAATCCGCGAAGTAGAAACCATATGTTTATATGGTTATTTTTATATTGTCATGCTTGGGTCACAGATTTGCGCAGAAACACAGGAGTTTGTAGAGAGACAGGAACGTTATTCAAACACTGCAAACAAACATTTGTCTCTTTTTCAAAAGTTTAAACTGTGCTCCATGGCAAGACAGAGATGACAGTTCCGTCTCACAATTAAAAGAATGCAAACATATCTTCCTCTTCAAAGGAATGCGCGTCAGGAGCAGATAATGTCAGAGAGAGAGAGAAAAGCAAACAAATCAATAGGGCTGTTTGGCTTTTAAGTATGAGAAGCACCGCAGCACAAAGCTGTTGAAGGCGGCAGCTCACACCCCCTCCGTCAGGAGCAGGGAGAGAGAGAGAGAGAGACAGAGAAAAACAAACAGTGAAAAATCAATACGTGCCCTTTGAGCTTTTAAGTATGCGAAGCACCGTGCAGCATGTCGCTTCAGGAAGCAGCTGCACACAGAAGGTAGCAACGTGAAGGTAATCTTTCAGCATTTTTAGACGAGTGTCCGTAGCGTCTAGGTGTGCGAACAGCCCCCCTGCTCACACCCCCTACGTCAGGATCAGAGAAAGTCAGCGCAAGAGAGAGAGAGAGAGAGAGAGAGAGAGAGAGAGAGAGAGAGAGAAAATTAAGTTGGGTAGCTTCTCAGCCATCTGCCAATAGCGTCCCTTGTATGAAATCAACTGGGCAAACCAACTGAGGAAGCATGTACCAGAAATTAAAAGACCCATTGTCCTCAGAAATCCGCGAACCAGCAAAAAATCCGCGATATATATTTAAATATAAAAAAATCCGCGATAGAGTGAAGCCGCAAAAGGCGAAGCGCGATATAGCGAGGGATCACTGTATACAGAAAAACGAATGCATAATGTGGTATTATACTGTAAATGGCAGTGGCAGTTGTTATGATTGTGTCATGGGGCAGAAACCTTTACATTCAGACTCAGTGGTTCTTTCAGTCTTTAAAGATTTTTTTCTTCTTTATCCATCCATCCATCCATCCATCCATTATCCAACCCGCTATATCCTAACTACAGGGTCACGGGGGTCTGCTGGAGCCAATCCTAGTCAACACAGGGCGCAAGGCAGGAAACAAACCCCGGGCAGGGCACCAGCCCACCACAGTTTTTTTCTTCTTTAACACATACTAATTTTCCACTAAAAATTAAACTTTTTTTAACTGCATCCAAACAGAGCAAGAATCATAAAAATATTGAAATGCAAAGATTTAGCATCAAGCAGTGGGCAGTGTTATGAATCTGATGAAATGAACTTGTGGTAAATATGTGTGATTGAGATTAATGTGGTGTTCTGAATCATTCACATCTTAATAAAATAACATTTGATGTCTTTAGCCAACACTGAATAAGAATAATTCATCAGGAACACTGCAATCCTGTTGGAGACTTGTCATAGGCAAGCCTTGCACAAATGTTGGAATTATTTTCTTTACACAAAAAACAGTGGAATAAATTACCAAATGGTGTAGCAGAAAGTACGACTTTAGGGCCATGCAAAACCCAACTTCATGTTATTTTGGAGAAATTAGATTAATAGGATTGAAGAGCTTTGCTGGGCTAAATGGGCTAATCTTGTAAACATTGTTCTCATCTTCTAAAAAATGTTATGTGCCATTTACTGCCACATAAATGAACAATTTAAAATTTAAAACAATTAAACAAACAATTTAAAATCAAAATGTCCACCACTAAACCTACCTAATCCATTTCAGGGTCACTGGGATTAGAACCTACCCAGTAACATCAGGTGGGAGCTAGCCCTGGATGGTGTACCAATCATTTGGAAGGGAGGCCCACTCACACAGATCTCATTGTGAGTCACAGGTTGACTCAGCCTGCATCTTTATGATATTTATTGCAGAAAAAACAGATTACACGAAGGGCAATCTATAGTACATAGTCACCATGAGAAGATTGTGGTCTCCACACAGGCAGTGACCTGGCTGGGGCTTGAAATCAGGACTGTGGCATTGTGTGGCAGCAACACTAACCACTGTACCACCATGCTAAGCTATAGTCGGAGCCAGGCAGCGTGCTCACCTGTTTACAGCGTTATAATGGATCCTGCACTCCTCCAAACAGTTAAGGATGTCAGGGTCTTGTTTAATTTTGATTCTCTCTTACATTCATTGCTTTTTTTCAATAGATATGGAGTAGCTGTTCAAGATTTTGGTAAGAGCTGGAAGAGTGGTTTAGCATTTCTAGCTATCATTAAAGCTATAGACTCCAGCCTAGTAGACGTGAAGGAAGCACTTTGTAAACCACCAAGGGAAAACCTAGAAGATGCTTTCAGAATTGCCAAGGATAGCCTGGGTATTCCTCGACTTCTAGAGCCAGAAGGTAAGCT
This sequence comes from Erpetoichthys calabaricus, assembly GCF_900747795.2. Taxonomy (NCBI): domain Eukaryota; kingdom Metazoa; phylum Chordata; class Cladistia; order Polypteriformes; family Polypteridae; genus Erpetoichthys; species Erpetoichthys calabaricus. Next base: position 30,737,644 of record NC_041409.2, on the reverse strand, counting down.
CTTACATGCAGTGACAATTTTCATACAGTGGAATTGTATGTGCTGGAATGTAATAGCTCCAAGCGCTGTACACATTTGCAAATACAGTTAAAACGCAAAAACTCATGAACACAGGTGCCAGATCTACGGGTGCCCATGAGCATTAGTACCCCCAGAACTTCTAAATTAAAAGTGGCACACAGCCTTCAAATATTGTTTCTGCATATTTTAAGAATGGGTTGTTGTTTTCCAGTTGAAAACGCCTTCCAAGTTGGCTGACACAATGAACAACACACGTCTGGTAGTATTATGTGTTATTAACCCATCTGTTTTAGTTTTTATGGGGATAGATGGAGAAAAACCCAAAAATAAAACAGAAAAAAAAAACATTCTCAGACTCGTCACAATTCTGTCTGTCTTGAACAATTCTGCATTTTGAATTTTCCCTTGGGGACAAATAAAGTATAATCTATCTATCAATGCTCCATAATTAGATTTTTATATGTGTTTATAACCTATGTTTCCTCTAAGACGAGTGGGTGTGCATCTGAGCACCTTTTTTCTTGGTTCTACGCAGCACTTTTGAACTGCTGTGCAGCTATTAATGCGATGCTCTCCCTTTGGTAATGCATCTGCAGCTCACAGATTTCCATAAGAGACACCCTCTCCCTCCATTTGCAACTCTCAGTACTTCACTGGGGACCAAGGGTGGCTTTAATTTGAAAGAGTTGGTTGTAAATGGTAAGTACCAGGACATGTGTTGTTCATCTCCACTCATCAGTACAAAAAATTTGAAGGGAACATTGCTTATGACTGAATTGGAAAAAATTGTAGCGGGAAGCTACTACATCGCTCACCGGTGCTGGGTGCCCATGAGTCCTTGCTCTTTATAGCGCTCACTGTCCTTAATAGGACCACTCACTGTTGCTGCAGTGATTGGAATTCTTTAGCAGCTATGACAGGTTTTTATAGGCTCCCCTGCACTCTGATGGTGACATTAGCTTCTCACCTTATGGTTTAGATTTGTTTTCTTAATATTGTACAGGCTGTTTTACTCACCGTGTTATTTGTTTACCGGCCGCATCTATTTGATGTCAGGGCAGCACCTCCATTGGTGGTGTGTCCGTTGAGGTCATGAACCGTCAATAACGACGCATCTTGATAAAAAATCACCTTCAAGGTCACTTCTTCTTCTGAGTTCATGGATTCACATCAAAACCTTTGTCTTCGTTAAACTCTTTGTTCCAATGATCATTCTGGTTAAGAACATTTGTTTTTCGTTTTTTGACTTTGTTTTTTGTCTCACAATTTTATGTTGCTTGCTGTGCTGCTGATCTTTTTGACTTATTTCTGTCTTTTGACATCATCTATTCTCTTGGTCACTTTAAAAATCCAAAGTGCTCTTCATTGCAGCGCAACATCTTGAGACAAAGTTTTTGATGGCTCCTTTCTTCAGGATGCATTCTTGAAATATTTTGAAACATTTTAGTTAATTTTTACTTTTTGAGACCAGATTACTTTTTGGAGCTGTGTAGGCCAAAACCTACATGTGTTTGGGGTCAGGCTGTCTGGAATAGTGCCTGTTCTAGATAGACTATGGAAGGCCCTGGTCTGGTTTAGGAGTCTGTTAGAGGTCTCATATGCTTTTATTATAGGGCTTGCACTTGAGTCGGCACAGGCACATTGTTACCATTTTTAATATGTCAGTTTTCAGGGCGGTTTGGTGGTTAACTTAGTGAATTCATTGCACACTTTGTCACTGTCCATGTGAAGTTTACACTTTCCATCTGTCTCTGCATGGCTTACGTTAATAACGACTCTGGATCAGCCCTGTGTTAGACTGACATTCTGTTAAAGGCCGGTTCCTGGCTTGCACCCAGTTCTGCCAAGATAGACTTTAGCCCCACTACAACTCTGAGTTGGATTGAATGGCCATCAGAGTGTTATTATATCAATTCACCAGATAAGTTGGTGTTTCCACTACAGAAGACGGTTTATTTCTGTTTCTCTTCACTCTAGTCCTTACTTAACATCATATATTATAACATTATCTGTCATTTTTTCTAAATGGGTTGAGGTGAAGTCCTGGAGTTCAGATGCTGTTGATTTTATGTTATCAGATAAATGCTGCCATCCAACTGTTACCAAGCTCTTGTTCACTGTTGAGTTAACACTTGAAATTATTTTTCAGATGTAATGATTAATACACCAGATGAACAGTCCATTATGACATATGTGTCCCAGTTTCTTGAACATTTTCCAGAGCTTGAAGATGTAAGTATGATAACCTATAATTATTTGAGTGTATTATTGCCTTTGATTCAGATGAATTTACTTCAAATCGATTTATTTGCACTGAAGGTACAGTGCATTTTATTTTTTTTTTATTATATTCATATAACCTAAGATCATCAACAGGGTGAGGTGGAAAGTTATGCATGATCCGTTGACCTTGATTGTAGTGCTATAGAAATGGATGTGGAAGACATGGATGGTGAGATTACCTGGTAATTTCTAGTCAATGCCTTTGTTTGGAATGATTCAACTTTCCTCTTTGGTATAACTTTTACCAGAGAAGGATGGAAACATGGAGCCTGTTAGTGTGGTCACTGCAAAGATCTGTAGACCGAGTCCTAGTGGTGGAAAAGGCATTTCAAGGCTACAATCCTGGAGACTTCTGGTAGGATTTGGGCCATTTCTGTCCCATGCTGTGGAATGGAATGGAAAGGTTTCAGGGTAAATGAAATTAATCCAGAAATGCTGAATGTCAGAGGATATTTTTGGGGTCTCTTGGTTAGTTTATCTCTTTGATTTTGGGTAGATGGTGAGAATTATACCTCATAATACTGCACTCCTGTGATCGCCAGTTGTGCAGTTCAACATACCCAGCAACTCAGTCCAATTAGTCTGCGATTCGGTTTAATAATAATAATAATTCATTACATTTATATAGCTTGATTTTGTCTTAAGTCTTAGGAGCAGGCTTGTGTGCGTGTGAAAGCTGATAGCCAATGAGTGCTCACCTGGAAGTACAATGCATATAATGTACAGTAGTACGAAGAATAAGGAATGCAATGTTTTGGACCTGACAAATAGAAAAGAGACTTGTCTGTTTGATGTCGTGTGCTTTATATACCATGATAGAATGGGGAAGAAAGGGCCAGCATAGCATCTGAACTAGCCATACCTGTAAAGCATTTGCACATGCACTGGTGCAGTCAGGCTGCATGTTATTTGCTGTTAAAAAAGGAGCGAGCTTGTGATATTTTGGAAATGTGAAATTGTGTTGGAAAGTCGTTACACAGTTAACTAATTTGACATACCCAGCAATAACTAGTTGTATAGTCTGACAAACTCAGGTGAGAAGTTCAAGAACTGAAATCATCAGGTGTGACATCTCCTGACTAGAAGCCATGCAGTGTGACGTCGGCGAGGAAAGGAAAGACAGTGTGCATCAGGCTTACCATATTTTACCTTGAAGTCCTAGCTGTCACAGTAATGGATTATGAACTACTCTTTGCGGTAGTACTAATGCAGTATAAGATTTATTTTACTTGTTTATAATACAGTATTTCCCAAATAGTTTGACATTTTCTGTGTTGCAATAATGAAAAATGATTATTCTTCCAAACCTTTTAATTTGTCTTTGTGTAAGTTGTGCCTGATATGCCACTCCCTACTCATATCTATGTTTAAACTTTGCCCAGATATTCTAACAGTGTATCCAAGGTCTAAAAAGAATTTAAGTCTAAAGGTTAAGTAAATGTACAGTAGCCATGCTTTTTATACGTTAAAAATATAATAATAACTAGAGCAAATGAGCATAATATATTTGTTTGAATCAGCAGCTGTTTAAATTCAGCCACATTTCAAGATGCAATTTCTTAAAATAAGTGGAAGTATTAGAAGCTGGGCAGGAATTCATAAATACTTTCTAAATGAATACACCCTGAATTATCATATAGTAGATATTATGCAAATTAAAGTAGGGAGCAAATTATGGGGACATACTGTGTAAGATGTCTACTATGCACATTTTGAAACTTCTGCTAAGTTTCAGAAGAGTAAAGCATTTCATTAGAGATGTGCCTAGCTAATATATGGAAGAATGTTACCAGATATCAGTTAGTGAAACAACTGTTTGTTTATTACAGGATGAAGTATCTGAAGTTCTGCAGAAGTCTCTCTCTCTTGTTAATCCTGAATCTGCTGTAGATGAACAAAGGATGAATGGACTCAGTCAAAATCCTGAACGTCCCTATGTTGTACGAAATGACTGGATCCCTCCTCCACCAAAGATTTTAATATCTTCTATGTCAGATGACATCAAACAGGCCTCCTTTCCTACATGTCAGACTCCAGATGAGGAGCATTTTCATTTCTGGCCAAGTGAAGACGACACATCAGGCAATATTCCCATTACGACTGAATTAAGAAATCGCTCTGATTTGTTCCTAGAACTTGAAAAACAGGATCCTGTCCCTGTGTGTGGTGCTTTCTCAAGTGAAACTTCTATATGTTCTGCAGAAAATTCGTCTGACATCGATGTTGAGTGGAATGGCATAGATCAGCAACAATATGGAGACAGTGAATGCAGCAGTAATGTTAGTCCATTAAATGAACTGCATATGCCATATGTTGAGATAGAACAATGTAGGACTGATGACCAAGTAACAAACAACAGCACAAGTACAAAGGAACCTGACAACTCAGTTCAATTTGTTACATACAAAGGTCATTTTAAGGACTCTCATGATTATGAAGAAACATACGAAATGCCCAATATAATGAGGAACAGACTGCCTTCTGAAGAAGATGAGGCATACAAATATATTTTGGAGCTGAGTACAGAGAAAGCAGTGCAGGATGGGTCACCAGAGTTTTGTGATGAACAGGACCATCCATGTATAAAAGATCAGAATTCCACCAAGGACATTTTGATTTCAGAACAATCAACTGAAGATAAAATCATTGTTAGACAAACTGCTTCTGATGTATCCACATTCTCTGAGGAATCTTGCACATTTACGATAAAACCTTTACAAAGTGTTGAAAGTACTGGTGCCATTGCTAGAGAAGCCCATAATGATAAAGAACCTATTACCACACCTTCAGGACAAGCTTCGTTGAATAATATTAATCAAGATGAAATTGAAGGCAAAACCAAGAGCTCCTCAGTGTCTGTCATACCATTAGACTTAGTCTACTACCCACATTATGATGTTGCAATCTCCGATGTCATAAAAGCTTTTTCAGAGCCAACTATTGACTTGAACCTTCCCAAAGATAAAAACCACAATCTTACAAGTGACCTAGCATCAGATGTTTCAGCTAACCAAAATTCCAAAGACGACGTACAAATGATGGTTCATTTCAATAGGGTTTCATCTCAAGATGGGTCTCCAGGAGAGGAACATAATGAAACCATGGAATGTGAACAATACACTGAAGAGACTGCTGGTGCTGAGCAAATCACTTCTGATTTGAACTGGACATCAGCTCAAGCTTTAATGGAAGTTGATCCAGGAGCTTCAATAGTCAAGTCATCTAGTGACGAATTTGAACTTTTGGAAAGTAATAGGCATGTAGATAATGAAACTCTTGAAGAAATTACTTACCAAAGCATAAGCCTGAATGACAAAGCAAACATAAAAGAAGATTTTCAGGTAATATAAAGATACCATTGGATGTTTGTTTTGGAAATGATGTGCACTGCATTAGTTTTGTATTCCAACTTGATTTTTTTCCCTGGCATTGTGTCTAAATCCCTTCACAGTACATGCTAGCTCTGTACTGCCTTATAATAAACATATGTATTAGATGGCTTATACATGGATTTGGAAATGAGTGGGTCGATATGTAGGAATCACGCAAAAAATCATTTTGTATCATGAGAAGAAAAACAGACATGAATATAAGTTGAAAGAAAGTGCCCTAAAGACCAGAGAGTGGGTGGATTTAGTCAGGTCAGGTAAGATTGTGGTTCAGACTAGTAGAGTAAAGAAGGAAATCCTACAAGCAGTCCAGCTATAGGTTATTGTTTTCTTTTGATCCTTTAGAATGTTTCGGAGATTATATGTGCATTTTTTTAATGTTAGGTTTCTGAGAAGGAATATTGGGGCACGCAACTGTCTATCAGTAAGTCAAATTGTGCAGTGGACACACTGGAAGAAGAGCTGCATATAAAACATGAGGAAATGGATTTGGAGTATGCAGAGAATGGAAGCACTTCTCTTCTGGAACATGATGACAGTGAGGAGCATCCAAAGGACATACCGTAAGCTAAGCGAGAGTTATAGAGATTCAGAAAGTATTCAAACCCCTGCCATTTCTACACACTTTAATATATTGCACATTTCATTTTAAATGGATAAATTTACCATTTTTGCCCATCAACATGTTTTTCCGAAAGGTTTGCAAATTTGTTAAAAATCTAAATCTTAACTCTCACTTTCCTGTAATTATTCAGACTCTTAATTCAGTATGTTTTAGAAGCCTCTTTGGCAGTAATTACAGCTTTGTGTCTACTTGGCTGAGTTTCTTCAAGTTTTGAACTCCTGGATTTGGGCAGTTTAACCCATTCTTCCTGGCCGGTTTTTGTCAAGCTCCTTTAGATTGGATGGAAAGCATCTGTAAACTGCCATCTTCAGGTCTCTCCACAGATGTTTTATGGCGTTTAAGTCTGGTCTTTGGCTAGGCCACTCAAAACTTGTCCCAAAGCCACTCTAGCATTGTCATTATTATGGGTCATTATTATGCTGAAGCATGAACCATCGTCCCAGTCTGAGGTTGCCTGCACTCTGGAGCATGTTTCCTTCAAAGACCTCTCTGTGTAGTTCTGACCCGTTTCCCTATTCCTGCCACTGACAAGCATCCCCATAACACGATGGTGCCACCAACATGCGCAACTGTAGGGATGGTATTAGAAAGGTGATGAGCAGTACCTGGTCTTTGTCAGACATAGTGCTTGGAGTTCTGCCTAAAGAGTTCAATTCTTATCTCATTAGACTAGAAAATCTTTTTCCTTATGCCCTCAGAGTCATTTAAATATCCTTTGAAAACGCCAAGCAGGACATAACAACTCTGCAATAAAAGTCTAATTGATGGAGTGTTGCTAAGATTGTCATCCTCCCCACAGCTTTTTCCATCACAGCAGAAGACTTCTAAAGCTCTGTTAGATGGACCTCTGGGTTCTTGGTCAACTCTCTGGCCAAGGCCCTATTTGCATGGTTGCTCAGTTTAGTCAGACAGACAACTCTAGGAAGAATCCTGGTGGTTCCAAACTTCTTCCATTTCACAATTATTGAGTCCACTGTGCTGCTAGGAACACTCACAGCTTTGGAAATGCTTTTCGACATCAACGCTGATCTACAGTATGTCTCAACAGCATTTGATGACAAAGGTCTATAGAGAGTCTTTATAACTTGTTTTAGTCCTGATATGCAGTGTGAATTGTGGGACCTTCTCTACAGAGGTACAAGTATGCCTTTCTTCGTGATATCCAATCAATTCAGTTTGTCATTTCTAGACAGCTCATGGATAATTAAAGCAAACAGGATGCCCCTGACCACAATTTGGAGTGCTAAAGCAAAGGGTCAGAATACATAGATAAATGAAAGATTTTTGATTTTTAATAAATATGCACACACGTCTGAAAAATGTGTTCACTTTGTCATTCTATGTTATTTTTAAAACATTGCTAATTATTTCAAATTAAATCTACAACACAATAAAGTGTGCAGAAAGTGAAGGGGCCTAAATATTCTCAGAATCCATTGTGTTTTGCTCATTTGAATAATAGGCATTCTGTTTTTTGGTTGGTTGATTGGTTGGTCGGTTGTGCTTAAATAAATAGAGATAAAGTTAATAAGTCTGATACAATATTCACATAACTAAAAAATATATAACATCAGAAAAGGAGTATTATTCGCAGCTTAAAATTACATTTCACTGTCCTGGAGTCCAAGGTAAGTTTCTAGTACTAAAGCTTATGTTGCAAATTAACTTTGCAGACAGCCTCTAACTTCCTTCTACCCAGCAGTTCTATGTTTTTGGAACGCCGTTGTGAGTGCCTCCTTTTATCTGACTCAGTTTGGTTTGAATCTTAAGCAAAAATAATAACGTAAATCACCCAGATCATAAATGAAATGCAAAAGGACATGGTTTTTCTCATGTACTAAAGCTACCACCTGCATTATGTTGATAATTACATCTATTTTTGACAATTTCTGTTCTTGTTTTTCTTTTAATGGGTCAAGCAGTGAAGCATTGGAGTCATCACTTACTGAAAGCTTTCCTCTTCACAAAGAAGGCTACCGAAAACACCTGGAGTTTGGAGATTTCAAGGTATTTAATCAGACAAAATTCAAATCAAAATGAAAAACCCTTTTGGATGATTAGAAGACCCTTTGACGCACCTAATTATGTGTTTGTTTTTTTCCTCAGATTTGTGTCACTGATAATTTGTAAAATGACAAGTTAGAGGATTTTTTAAATAGGTATAGCCTTCATAACGATATGCAATTATCAAAGAATAGTTAACAGGAAATGTGTGAACTTTTGTTTGTAGTCCAGTGGCCAGCTCATTAGATGCGTATCTTTTGTTATCTTAGATGTGACCGTTTATTTTACATGTATTTAGAGAGTTTCAGAGAAAAGCCAAGCAAAATGACACCTTTTATTGGCTAACTAGAAAGATTACAATATGCAAGCTTTCGAGGCAACTCAGGCCCCTTCTTCAGGCAAGATGTAATCAATCTTCTTCAAGATGTAATTGATTACATCTTGCCTGAAGAAGGGGCCTGAGTTGCCTCGAAAGCTTGCATATTGTAATCTTTCTAGTTAGCCAATAAAAGGTGTCATTTTGCTTGGCTTTTTCTCTACATTCATAATGGCTAACACGGTACAACACCCTAGTACTAGAGAGTTTCAGAGAAAGCAAACATCCGATGTGGTGCCTGTAGCATGTTTGTTTTCATCATGGCTACATCTCTTCACTCAAACCCAGCTTCTTGGCAGAGCTCTTGTGCGGAGAACTCCCTGACTGTGTTCAGACCAACATTGGTTTCATTTACACCTTGCCCTAAAAAAAGGTGGATTGAGAAATAGATATGATCGAGAGAGGAACTGTAAACCAAAGCCAAAGTCAAATCCGGGTTTCTCCTACAGTTCACTGTTATCAAAATGTTAAACAAAGAATTGTATTAAGGAGACAAGGCAACGAATCTGAAACCAGGGAATCTAAACACACACACGCCTAAGACGGTTGTTTGAGGATGTCTGCAAACTCAAATAATGAGTTGTCTGATAAGTCACAAGTCCGTATTTATATCATCACGGTGGGTGTATTAATTACTGCACTATAACAATGGCAGCACCCATTAAGAAGATATGCAACAGATATGGCAGAATGACTTTTGTTATTAAGAATAATTAGAACAATAATAATAGAAGCTGAATATGCACTCTAAAATATTATAATTCACAGAATCACACCAGTTTCTATTCTGTGTTTAAGTTTTCAATGTTCGGAGTCTCTTCGTCTGCATGTTTTTTCCTCGATTTCCCCACTCTTCATCATGCTTACAAGTCATGTCTAATTCCCAGTCTGTCCCTAATCCACAGTTTGACCAGTCCTTTGCTTGTGACTAAGCTGTGTGTGTTTTCCAAATTTCATTACACCATTAGCCTCTGTCTCTCTTGCAGCTTGTCTGTCCCGGGACCCAAAGGCTTAACCACAGGTGACTCGTAGGCATAGAACAAAAACACTGAGTTGGTATTAGGCATTAGTCCAAATGTAATTGTATCGAGTTTTGTCATTACAAAATAGTGTTAATAAAAAAATGTGGCCTTGTATTGGGTATTGTATGACATTACGACATGACTGCAATGAAGCACAAAGGCAAACAAAAATGTCTTTCACCAAAAGTAGGGGATTTCAATCAGAGTTTACAGAACTAGAACTAAGGTATAACATGCTAAACTGACTGAACTTTGGCAGAACCTTTATTCCCAGTCTGTATAATGATACAAAGGTAAAAAACTTGGTGCAAGGTAGTAATTCCAAATAATTCCATAGAATACACATTTTACTACTATGAGTAGCCTGAAAGCACATCAGACCGTTCAAGTAATATAGTAAACTTGCAATTTATTGTCATTATTAAAGGAAACTTTATGATCTGTAATAACAGAAAAAAGAAGAAGTACAACTGAAGATGACAAAATTGTAAACCACTGCACAGGCCTTCTTACTCTACATAACTAGTTATGGCCGCCCTGGTACACTACAGTATATAGTCACAGAAGTTACCATTAACTACGTAGGTGTCCTCTGTGAGGGCTTCTTGTACAGCCCAACCCCTGCAGGGTAGAAGACCGTCTTCTAAAGCGACCATCTGCAGTAGCCCGATCCTGAATGAGTCTCCCACAGTTGGAAGAAAATACCTGGGGATAATCAAATTAAATAAAAATAATTATTAAAAGCAACTATTAACCTCATCGAACAAGATATTAATTGATAGACTACTCTCTATCTTAGTTTAGCCAGGAGGATCAGCATTGTCAAAATGGATATCCTTCCAAAACCTCTTTTAGAGTATCCCTGTATACAGTACAACAACAAATCCATTTTTAAGGAGTCATTTGTCTTAGAAATCAGAACAGCCACACTTTAATAAGGCGTCTCTACAGAGATTTAAAGGGGAAGCTGTCTCGCACTGACTAACTTGGCCCAATTCTACTACTGGGCTGTAAATGTCCATATAGCAGAACATTAAAAGACTGGTAGACGTCCGCTTCTTTACGATCTGCTTGGTTAGCAATGGAAGAGGAAATCCTGTGTGGCACGCGGCTGGGGGTGGTACCCAGCCGGGACGCCCAGAAGGACTGGAGGAGGGCTCATGCCTCCTCCGGACCGCCAGGGGGCGTCCCCATGCCTGGAGGACTTGGGACCTCAGCACTTCCGCCACACCAGGAAGTGCTGGGGGGAAGAAGGAAAAAGAGACACCCGGAGTGCTTCCGGAAAGACAGCCGGCACTTCCGCCACACAGGGGTGTGTCAGGGGAAGATTGCCGGGAACCACCTGGAGCACATCCGGGTGACTATAAATGGGGCCACTTCCCTCCTATCAATGAGCTGGAGTCGGGAGCAGGACGAAGCTCCTGGAGAGAAAGTAGAGGTGGCCCAGGGAGAAGGCGAGAGAAGGCCCAGGAGAAGGGAGACTGGGGCTAAAGCACTGTGAGTTGTGTGGATGACAATAAAAAGAAGTCTTTGGATAAAGATGCAGTGTCGGTCTGGTGGTGTCCGGGCAAGTCTCACACCTGTTCTAAATCCTAATAGCATGCTGTGCTCTGTGTTCCAGTTAACACTCATTTTTGTCAATTTATCAGCAGTCCATTTGTTCACAGTTTACTAAAATATTGAACTAATGTAGGATTCATTTGAACACAGAGAAGCTCCTGTTTGTTGCCCCCATACATAACAGCCACCTTCGGACATCTTTAACCTACATAGTATTCAATGTTTGAAAGGTGACACTTAGAGATCTCTAATAATATATTTGCATCTTTTGAACAAATTTGCAAATGTAATCTTCCAGTGACACAATTTACCTTCATTATACAAGTTTAAAACATTTGTTAAAAGCTACAGTATCTGTCCACTTTTTCCCTCATCTTTAACCTTTAGAGCAGTGTTTTCTAACCTCGGTCCTACATGGGGACCCTCGATGGCTGCAGGTTTTTGTTCCAAGCAGACTCCTAATCAGTGACAACACCTGATAGGACTGATCTCATTTAATTAGCTGGGATTATTTTTCTTTTATTAGACATTCAGAAAAGCACACCAGTATGATTTTTACATTTATAAGACATTCATAAATATTTCTGCTTTTGCTGTAGATTTCAATGCTTAACTCTCTTGTGTTGACTTAATTCTATTTTGCCCTTTCTCTGTGCAGTTTTTCCCCTTCATTGTATCTTATTAATGACAATTAAAAACGAGCAGAGCAGACACGCTGGCAAACAACACTGAATAATCAGAGGCTGCGAGTATTTTAGCATCAGACCCACTGATTAGTCCAAATAATGAATTAACTAAACAACTAGAACACTTGGAAAAGTAGAATGAAAATCAAGATGAAAATATTGTTACAAATTAAAAAATATATTATTCCCATATAACTGCTTGGTACATTTTAATATATATATATATATATTTTTTTACCAAACTTAGTTTTCTAATTTCTGTATTGTTCCCAAAACACAGAACTTGGGAAATAAAACATCACTTAAATAGCCCAGGAGTCCAATTAAAAACAAAAGCTGGTGGGAACAAAAACCTGCAGCCACAGGGGGTCCCAGGACCGAGTTTGGGAAGCACTGCTTTATCCCTAATGTGATACTGGCTAGTATGGTTGAAGATTTAGTAGGCATCTACAGTTTATAAATGAAATTTAAGGAACTTACTAATCAGTGATCTCGGGAATGATGGGAAAGGGATGTCTCAGTTACAATATAATTTCAGAAAAAGAACAGAATTCAGCCATTTCATATACATATACAGTATACGGTACATTCTAGTTCATCCCAGTTTACAACAGTGGCCCTCATTGGAGCCTGGTTCCTGCCTTGTGCTCCATGCTGATGGAGTAGACTCTGGCTTCCCATGACCCTCAATTGTATTAAGCAGGTCGATGTAGTTTGATCCTATGTATAGCTTTAATTTGTAGCCTTGATTTACTCAATTGGTTTTGTGACGGTGATCGTTTTGTCATTTTGCAAAACATCTTATGGTGTTGGTTAATATAAAAGATATATCTATAGTGTGAGATTTTATTATAATTATTAAATATATCATTATTAAATATACCATGGATACACCATTAGTCCATTTTTGTGCTAATTTAGTGCAATGGCAAAGCAGAGTCTTACAAAATACATCAAATGTCTCCTTCTTTTTAGGCACCCAGAAATGAAGTCACGGAAGTACTTCCAGAATTTGATGAAAATATACCTGGTGACATCAGGTATGCATACTCTGTGTGTGTACAGTATGTGTATCAAATACTTATCCTTTTTTCACTTTGGGTATGCGTTCTTATTTTAATATCAGCACACATAATAATTTCCTTAATCTTAATTATTGGCTAAAATTAATATTAGTTTTTAAAGGAATACTCCACCCAAAAATACTTTTTATATGTTACTTACCTCATGTAGTTAGTATTGATGATCAAGAAAAAAAATCTCATGTTTTCATGCATAACATAGAGTAAAGAAATTTATGAAAATGATGGAACCCAAAGATAACCAGCAGCAACCAACGTGTAAAACGGCCGTGGAAAGAAGAAAAAAATATCATGTTGCATAATACGCATGTCTGTTATCCAGTTTTATGCTGAATGATAATGTTCAGATATCTCAAAATGCACAAAAAGTTATTTTAAGATATCTAGAAGTGCATTTGAGATATCTTCAAAATGTGTAGGAAGTTATTTTATGACTGTCGCTCAAAATTCACTGTTGTTTCGAGATATGCAAAATACATTTTTAGATTATCTCAAGTTCACTTCATGATTTCCTAAAATGGGTCTCTGCTCATTTCAAGATATCTCAAATATTATTTGTATACATCTCAAATACATTAGAACAGGGGTAGGCAACGTCGGTCCTGGAGTGCCACAGTATGTGCAGGTTTTTGTTCCAACCCAGTTCCTTAATGAGAACTCAATTATTGCTGATGAAGCACATATTGCTTAAGTGACATTTTAATGCTTCATTTTAGTGGTCTCGCTTATTAAGGTTCTCCAACCTTATATGCTTATTTCAATCTTAAACTGCTGCATTCAGTGTTTTAATTGCTCCTTATTAGCAATAAGATGTAAAACAGGGGTAGGCAATGTCGGTCCTGGTGAGCCGCAGTGGCTACAGGTTTTCATTCAACCCAATTGCTTAATTAGAAACCAATCATTGCCAATCTCAGACCTTATTTAATTTTATGGCTTGTTAGTCTGTGCAATGTAAGGCTTTTATATCGTAGATTTTTTTCCTTTTCAAGGATATCATCCAAATGATTTGAAGCCTAAAACAGATCATTTTCAGTCTGTCACATTTTTCTATTAAGTGTTTTATTAAATCAAACCGTGCATGATGAACACACACAGATGTAATTGGAAAAAAGCTAGCTGGAGAACTGCTGGCTGCTTTGTCTTTTACATCTTATTGATCTTATTGCTAATAAGGAGCAATTAAAACACTGAATGCAGCAGTTTAAGATTGAAATAAGCAATTAAGGTTGGAGAACCTTAACAAGCGAGACCACTAAAATGAAGCATTAAAATGTCACTTAAGCAATATGTGCTTCATCAGCAATAATTGAGTTCTCGTTAAGGAACTGGGTTGGAACAAAAACCTGCACATACTGTGGCACTCCAGGACCGACGTTGCCTACCCCTGCATTAGAAGATATCTTTAAAAACATGTGAAACTACTTCAAGATAGCTGAATATCATGTTCAGATATATATATATATACTGCATATATATACTCGCGTATTAGTCGGAAAATTTATGCCTTAAAATTCATTCAAAAAAACAGGGTCGACTTATCCGCGGGGCAACACAATTTAATAATTATAAGCCAGCAATGGGTCTTTTTACTTCTGGTACATGCTTCCTCAGTTGGTTTGCCCAGTTGATTTCATACAAGGGACGCTATTGGCGGATGGCTGAGAAGCTACCCAATTAGAGCAAGCAGTTAAGTTCCTGTGTGCTGATTGGCTCAGCGATGGAGCGCCAAATTCGATTCCGCTGCATTAACCAGGAAGTCTCGTCTCACTCATTCAACATCAACGTGTTTCGCTGTGTAAAGAGTTAACTTTTGTGCTCTTTTGTGTTTATCTTTGTGCATAGTTAAGCCCTTCGTTATGGCTCCAAATCGATCTGCTCCTGCTACTGCTTCAGAGGCCGTGCCCAAGCACCAATGGAAGATGCAAACGATTACCATAATTATAATTATTTATAATTAGTTTTACCCTCGACTTATACACGAGTCATAACAAATTTCGTAATTTTCAGCTTAAAAAATACACTTGACTTATCTGCGAGATCGACTGATATGCGAGTATCTACGGTATATATTACAATTTAAGATATTTCCAATACATTTCAAGATATCTTAAAATAGACTGGAAGTCCCACTGAAAGAATAGACAGTTTTACAAGAAGTGATCTGGAGATACCTTGACATGTTTTTTAAAAGTCTTAAAAGGCATGCAGTGTCAATTTGAGATATCTGGAAATGTATTTGAAATATCTTGAAATTGATTTCAGATATTTCAAAATCTGTTGCAGATATCTTCAAATGTAAATGAACATATTTTGAAATATTTCAACAGGAATTTCAGCTATTTTAAAAAAGTAAATTGCATTTTATGATGTCTGAAATTAATTTTGAGATATCTGTAAATGTTAATATTTACTACATCAAGCTGAATTATCAGGGTGGAGTGTGAGTTTAGTTTGGTGCTCCTTAAGTGGTAATGACACAGTAATATTCACATTAATATTTGGTTAATTAATAATGGGAATGGTTAAGGTCAGCTTCTCATCATACTTGAGACTGGATCACTTATCTGTCTACAATCATTTTCAGATGGAGACCCCTCAATGGACAGAACTCTACAGAAAAGGAAAGGCAGTACATTGAAGAGCCTGAGAGTGGAGCCAATTCTGTGTCGATATATCTGCTTGTCTTCTTATGGATGCTGGTCTACTGCATTATCATCATTCCAAAAGTGAACTTTGAAGCACTGCCATTTGATTTATAGTGGACACTATAAATGACCAACCATGTTTGATATTTTGTTTTGTTTTTTTTGTTTTTATTAAGAGTCCCTTTTTTATTGAATCACAGAAGGAGATTAAGATTCTTAAGATTCTTAGCCTATGCAGCTCACTTAGAACTGTCACAGTCACTGATACCCCCAGAGAAGACAAAAAATTCCACAACTATGCAATGAAGGTCTTGAATGTTTGGAGCACAACATCCACACAATTATTGTGCAAAATAGTCTAAACCCTCAAAAAGCCGTGTAACACAAGACTTGTTATTATTGAGGTCGGTCACTAGTGGTCCATTGATGGGGTTTTGTTTTTTTTTTAAATAATAATTTGCCTGTTACAGTGCATCAGTGACATGTGGCCTGATCTGGCTCAGTGGCTCTTGTCACATAATTTCCAGAAGAGTCTTTGAGCCTTGCTTTATTAATAGTGTTGTTGTAAAGATGTAAAGAGTTATATACAAATGTTATAGTGCGCGCTATTACAAGAATGAAAAAATTAGTTGTGTAAATTTTATAACATGTTTTTCTCTAAATTTATAGCTTTATTTATGGTATTTTCACATTCTAATGTCAAACTTTAGCATGTATCTAAAGTTTTAAATTTGACAAATATTATGATGCAAATGTTTTGGCATTTGAAAGATGATTTGTTTCTAAGTTTGCAGTTTTATGATAAATTCTCAGTAGAATTTGGGATTCACTTTGGTGGATGCCAAAATTGTTGTGGAAACACACATTGGTTTTTGTAATACAAAGAAAACAAAACCAGTTTTGTGGTGGGTTGCAGTGCATTTACCAGTAATCTTGACAAAATCAGGACAAAATTATCTGATATTTGCCAAATGCAGTACACTTTCAGAGGTAATTCTGCCATTTTATAGTATTTTTAAAAACTCTGTCTTGGAGAGCTCAAAAAGCACAAACCTAAGCAACGGGAGAGAACTGCCAAAGAACTAAAAAGCAGTTTAATTGTCGGCTGGACGCTTCTTCTTGAATCTTTTTATCATTTTTAATGTTATGCTTTTCATTTTTTTCAGAAGTTTTTATTTTAAATAGTTTATTTCAAAGAACTCACAACTAAATTTAAGAGACAGCACTGATAGAATTATCAGGTAACTTATCATTCAGCATTTGCACCTTTTCGAGTCTAACATTACATTTTATATACAGTATATATATATCAGTGTGCTTTATATAAATAGGCAGATCTTAAGTGCTTAATGGGTAAGTGTGGCATTTTTCAAGTCAAAGTTATATAGAAACACAAATGACTTTTTATGACAAGTGTCAGATAATCACAGAATTACTATTGCTTTATACTTTATATTCTCAATGGCATGCTGGGTGACGAGAGTCCTCACCACCAGCTTTGTCCATTAGAGTTTTATTTTGTCTTTTATAATGTACATAGAGCAGCTGAAAGTTAATTTTATTTATATTTTGGGGTACTTAACATAATGATTTTGTATCAGATTTGTGAAGAAAGTGGTATAGTTTTTGCCTTAAATTCATTTTTGTACCGTAACGGCTCTTGCAAAAATACTAATGGAATTTTATTCTGAAGCGTTAATATCCTGCCATTTGGCCAGCTTTTGACAACTTATTTATTTATTTATTTTTTATTTGGCACTTCTTACACAATATTGCTGTTACAGTGCATTGATATTGCAGACTGTCTTGTATCCATCTGTTCAGCTGAATTTTACTGGAAATATAACTCTAGAAAGTTGAATAACCAAATTAAACTGGTGGCTTTACACAAGTTCTTTAACTGTAGTATATATAATGTTATATTTTGGTGTAATTCTTTGAACAATGTATTTTTTGTAAAACTTGTACACGGTAGAAAACTCTATTTTTTCTGTTTTTGTAAATGAATATGTGATGCATATATACACAGAAATGAGTGTACTTTAGTTAACGGAAGCCATGACATTACTCTGACTAGAATGAAGGCGACGTCAATCACTTCTTTTAAGATCTAAAGCGTTGCACTATAAAATCACTTTCTGTTTTGGATTTTGCAGTGTAAAGATAATTTTATGTCCTTAAGACTGTCTCTGTGTCTAATAATACAGCTGAGCTTTATCGAAATTTCAAAATGCTTTGTTTTGCATTGCTCTGAATGTAACTGCCCATTACTTGGAACAGTTTATGAAGGTGGGAACGATCTTTAATGACCAGGACTCTTTACCGAGTCAGGGGCTTTTGTAAGCGTGTAACAGATAAAACGGGTAAAGTCATTTCCATGTGTAAAAATAAAAAGAAGGGTGGAGACATTAGTGATATCGCAACTGTACATAAATCAATGTTTCTTTACTTTTTTTCCCCAACACGAGGTGTTTCTGCAGTTTGGTATTCCAGCTTTACTGTTTGAAGAATAGTTCACAGTTAAGATTGATGACTGAAAATGAAAAGGGACGTTGACTGTTGCAGTCTTAGCTTAATTATGATTTTACATTTCTGGTTGCTACTTTCTAAAAAAAAAAAAACTGCTTTCTGGACAATCACTATCATCTTATAAACCGTGATTCCACTCGTTTTCCAGATATAAAAACCTTTTATTTGGTAATGATCATTTTGGTAGTGTAAATGAATTCTATATACAGTACTATGAGGACAAACGGGGCAAGTTCAAGTGTTGGGGTCTCCAGGAAGGTCTCCATTTAATTAGCAACAATGCTAATTAATATTCAGAAACTAAAGAAGGCATGCTATTGTTTAGTGTCGTGATTGAAGTTGTGTCCGCCTCTAGCATTTGCAATCGGTGTAATGAACATTTCTTTAATAGCTGGGTGACCGGATGGGTCAGGGCTTCCAAGGCAGGCCGGCAGGAAGTGTTGTCTTCACTCTCAGGACGGTAGTGGAGAAGAGGTGAGTCACTGAGTCCCGCTCTTATTTGTCTCCCAGTTTACCTCATGAGCTGCGCCTCCTCCGTGCTCCCGCAGTGTCCGTACATGACAATACCTTAAGTCAACCAGCACCATTTTTTGTTTAGTGGTTTCTACTTTTGAGAGTTGGATTGCTTTTTCTTAAGCCTTTCCAACCTTCCTGACTCCTGAACAGCGCTCAGTATGCCGTGATCTTCATAACTGTGTCTCTGTGAAACCGGGCGTCTCATGCTAGTCACAGCACTTAGAAGAAGGACGTTTATCTTGACAGGCTTGAAATGCACACAGTCTGGTGTGATATTGCAGAAAGAGGGCTTAAGCATTTCATCGTAGCGCTGTGTCCCTGTGCACTTGTAATGGAGCACTAGAAACGTTGATTTGCAGCTCTACGTGAAGCATCTCCACCCAATGCTTTAATCTGCCAAATGACCGGGCTGAGCTGGGCTTTTGCTGGAAAAACAGAACGTTAAAACTCACAGAAGGCCTTCAAATCTGTTTTACCAACCCAAGGGGCCCAGGCATAAATCACGGGTTACTCCTTCAGGAAAAGAAAGTTAAATTACGACACAACTACCAAGTTAGAGCACATGCTAACTTTTTTGGAAGCGTCATAACAGCATAATTATGTTTTTTGTTTTAACCTTTGTTGACAACAAGCCCCCATGATGGTACGTGACAAGTTGATTAATAATACACTAGGGGCACGGATCACACATCTCCAGCTTCGAATCGGCTCAAGGGAACAGTCTGGGAGTAAGTCTGAAAAGTGATTGATGTGATCTTGTTGTGCATACCAGTGGAGTTTATAGTAAATGTAGTAAAAGAGATTTTTGTGAAGATTAATTAGAAAATGGACACAGTTTTCCTTTTTCTTGCACTAAGAAATGCCAACACATTTCCTTTTTTTTGTGCTATTTGCTACTAAGTTCTTGTTTAACTTTTTTTTAGTTGTTTAGTATTTTTTATATACTTTTTGCTTTATACTTGCAAACTTTAAAGTATCATCTAATTTATTCATTTTTCAAAATGTAACCAACATAAGGTGGATCTTCTGTTATTAGAATTACCATATGATGATGCATTGTAAATCTGTTGTATTAGTATTAGTTTTATTAGTAATACTTTTAATTACACTGAGACACCAAGCACATTTCCTAAGTGGCAACTCTTACTGTTTTTTAATGTTTTAAACATGTTATATGATTGACTGCTTCAGACTAGTGAAGGGCTTTCTGCATGTAACATGTACAGTGATTGTATTTTGTGGGAAGGCAGCGCATTCATTGTTGTATACGAAATATAAATCTTTACAGATTACATTTAAGTTTTAAACAGCTCATTAAATACTAACTTGTGCTAAAAATCTCATTTGTCTTATTGAAGCCCAACATATTTACAGTGAGCTTTATGGGGTTTATATAAACTTTGTTTTTTTTTTCATTCCTAAAATAATTTCCTCCACAATTCACAGCATTTAAATAATGTCATAGCAACTGGAGCTGAGTTGTGTTATAAAAATGATAAAAACACAAGGAAATCTGTGACAAAAAAAGTTTTAGAGCTCCTCAGTAACGTGCAATTACGTAAAAATAATAAAATGCTTAAACTTGCCTGATTCCGCTCAGAGTTATGAGGGGCCTGCAGCTCTCCCAGTATCACCTGGCAGAAGTCAACTCCCCAGTCTGTCTCAACGGGCACTAAAACACGAGAATCACCCAAACCACCAACCTGTACACGTTTGGGACAAAAACCCACCAGCAGATGACTGAGCGCAAGATACACACTCAGGAATCAGCAGCTCTGACCACTGCACCACCATGACTGCCCTGCTAAACGTAAATGCCATGTGTTGTAAGAAATGATGGATATTTAGTTAAATATGGCGACCAAATATTATTTTTACTTATGAAAAGGAATTGTTACATAGTTTATATAGCACTTGGATCTGTGACATTATTCTGGACTGTCAGAATATAATATACTTCCTGTACTTAATAAAAGGCAAAGCAAGCGAAACATTTGGTTTCATTTTGTATCCTCTCACAAGTCAATGAAATGCGACATCTTGAGTGCTGTTTTCAGAAAGTACTTTATGTGACAGGCAGGTCTGAACTGCGTAATGGGTAAAAAAAAGTGAAACTTATTTCTTTACAAACACGTTATATATGCAAAATTGTGTTCTAAAGTTAATAGTATTATATGTTTAGAATATTTTAAGCTTTTATTTCATGTAAATAAAAAGTTACCTAAATGATGTCCTATGCAGTGACTGCAAGCAACAAAATATTCTTTCATTTTTTCGATTACGTCTTAGATAAATAATTTTAGTAAAAAAAATGTATTTCAGTTACAAATGTTAATAGTGTTTTAAATTATGTATAATTGTTTTATATTAAATATATTTAGAATGAAACATCCTTAATTTGAACATTTTTCGTTCATGATTCTTTAATAACCTTTTAATTTTTATTTTAACTATTATTTTGTATTGAATTGCACTATGCTATTATTAATATTATTTTTTTAAAACCGCTCCTCGCACAGTAGACACCCAAATTGCTTAAGCAATGTGGAGTAAAGTCGCTTCTGGGGCCTTCAAACTCCAGTCACTAGTAAATCTGTCCCTGGCCAGAGCTTGGAGGCCGCATACAAACCGATAACTAATTTGCAGTTTTTTATTGTATACAATATGATAAACTAAAGATCATAACATGAACACATTTAAGAAGGACAAGCAGCTAATGTTGTACATCCCAGCAAGCTCTTGATGTTTGGCGGAGTGGTGGCTCTGAGCCTAGGGATCTGCACTGGCAGTCGGAAGGTTGCCAGTTTGAATCCTGTAAATGCCAAAATGGGACTCTGCTCTGTTGGGCCCTTAAGCAAGGAAGGCCCTTAACCTGCAATTGCTGAGCACTTTGAGTAGTGAGAAAAGCGTTATATAAATGCAAAGAATTATTATTATTATTATTATTACAGAAGGCCTCTCACTCCCTTATAATGGCACACCTGCCTCTGACCAGCACTTCAGGTGCCGATTCCATCAAGTAAAATGAACTTTATCTCACTCACTTTATCTGTTTCCAAGTTTTACATTTGTGGACCAGCAGGGATGACTTGAAGTGCTCCTTTCAAATAAACAGGAGTGTAGCAGCATGCACACAACAACGACTTGATGTGGTGGTGTAGTGCAGGCCTGGGTTTCGCTTACAGGTGCCGTCTTATCTGTCATGACAGCTGGTGGTGTCTTACAGCCGCACTACAGCCTGGCATGTTTATGGCTTCTGGGATTATGTCCTAAATAGGGGATGGTTGAAAAAGCCTGTTTTGATTGTCAGATGGACAGCACGGTGGCGCAGTGGGTAGCGCTGCTGCCTTGCAGTTAGGAGACCCGGGTTTGCTTCCCGGGTCCTCCCTGTGTGGAGTTGTCATGTTCTCCCCGTGTCTGTGCGGGTTTCCTCCCACAGTCCAAAGACATGCAGGTTAGGTGCATTGGTAGTCCTAAATTGTCCCTAGTGTGTGCTTGGTGTGTGTGTGTGTGTGTGCCCTGTGTTGGGTTGGCGCCCTGCCCAGGATTTGTTCCTGCCTTGCACCCTGTGTTGGCTGAGATTGGCTCCAGCAGACCCCCGTGTCCCTGTAGTTAGGATATAGCAGGTTGGACACTGACTGACTGACTGACTGACTGTGTGATTGTCAGACATGAAGCAATATTTGCTGTTCTACATTTTTATGGTATTTTTAGAAATGAAAGCCACTCATTGTGCATTGGACAATCTCCGATTCCTCTCCAGTCACCCAAAAAGCAGTAGGATCATTTGGCTTTGTTCTGCCTGTCACTTTGATGAACACACCTTTCCTGCTTGGCAGGTTTTCATCTACGTTACAAATACCTACCCAACAACAATAATTCCACTCCCAAACGTTTTTACTTCATGAAATAATTTAATTTGAATGAATCTAGAGAATCCAGTAAGCTCCAGTTACAAAATTTGTCATCTAACAGTTGTTTAAATGGGGAAGTTTATAGAAAAAGTGATCTCCTTGCTCTACAGTGTATTCATTCCCATTTTCCTTTGGACCTGTGATACACAATAGATGAAGAAATCATCAGGGATTAGGCCATCAGAGTGGACTTTGATTTGTGACCCCCAACAACGTATTTAACCCACCAATCTCAAGATCACGAATATGTGTCCTGACTTGGGATGTACAATACCTGTACAGTAAAGCCCTCAGTTAGGGTATGTAAGCTGGCAACTCCACTTCTCAGACTCCCAGCCCATTTCATAAGATGCTTCCTTTCAATTGTGCTTTGTATGGACACCAAGACAACTTCTTGAACCAAATGTGCATTTGACATATTTGAATTTCCAGTATTACACCAAGGGCTTCCACAGTAAGCAATGGAGAACCTTAGATGACTTCTGCTGAAAATCAAAAACAAATAAACATGGGGAAAAAAACCAAAACTAGTGTATCAGGAAAAGAAGCGGCTAATTAGCTGACATTTGTACCTGTATGATCACATTCCATTCTTCATCGTCATCTGCTATATACATAAAATAAAAGCAAAAAATAGATCACATTTCTAAAGCGGTGATTCGAAAAAACGAAACCATTATTTGGTAGAAACATGCAAATGATTGTCAAAATCCTGATGAAAAGTAACACAGATTTTAAGAACACATGGCACCAGTTTATATGAGATGTATCTTTTTGAGATGTTCTTACATTGTAATTGACAGGCAGGACATTCCAGGATTGTCACAATAAATGTAGAAACAACAGTGCAGCCGTCTATTTACTGAACTTTCACATTTCCATGAAGGAGTCGTGCCACTTTATTTCATATTGTGACCTTCTATAGCAAACACCATCCTGTGGTTCTTTATAGCTTTAAAGGCACAGCACAATTGTTTTAAGTGATTTTCTATACCTGGAGTACAGACAGGTTAAGCAAGCAGCTTAGCATCACTTGAGATGGAGACACAGGAGCCAAGTTCAGGATTCATAGACCTGGACTGACACTGGCGACCTGTCTGCTCCTCAGCCACACTAACTAGGAATCAGATGCAGAAAATCGATGCTCTTACTCACTCACTTACTCCTGCCGGGCCAATCTGGTGTCACCAACTTAACATTTGTTGGATAAAATACAAAAACACAATGCCAGAGATAAACTGGTCAAACCCACAGTGAGGCTGTTCAGACTGGGCTTTGTACCCATTTCTCTGGAGCTGCACAACAACAGTGTGGCCCACTGCACCAGCATGTCATTCCAGGCTTGTGAAATTCTAACCTTTATAAAATTATTCTCATTTGTGCTCCGTAGTGTTTGTCGTATCCATGAATATAAAGGTTTCATAAATTTGCTTTTTTTTGTTACGGGTTAACATTTTAGTACAAATAAAAAGATTATTTTGTATTTACTGTGAAGGAATTTTGTTTTGTTACAGGAGCCAGCATGACCATAGGTCACATCGAGTAACGTCATGAGAGCAATGGTGTAAAAGCCGGCGATGCAGTCCATTCACTGTCCAAGTTTGACTCATTGTAATTTCAGTTTAAAGTGTGTTCAGGTTAGAGTTTGAAGGCATACAGTATATTAACGATTCATTTCTGACTTTGATTTTGATTACATTTTTGGTTTAAGCTGTTGTTTTAGTTTTGACTTTGCTCGTTTCTCGATTACAGATAATCTTCGGACTCATGTGGCCAGCCAATTTTCAACCTCTTGGCATATCACCCAGAAACAGGCATCCATCCGTCCATCCATCCATCCATCCATCCATCCATCCATCCATCCATCCATCCATCCATCCATCCATCCATCCATCAAACCGGCTTTATCCTGATGTTAACCCAATTAATAACAAGAAAGTTTTTCAAACAATAATCTCCAACAGATCTCTTTGAAAATTTCCGAATTTGGGTTGCCTGCTTGTTTCATTAGTTATTGTAGAAAGCCAAAAGATTAATGAATTAGGATTTTATTTTTTAAATTTACCAGATTAATCATCCATCCATCCATTTTCCAACCCGCTGAATCCGAACACAGGGTCACGGGGGTCTGCTGGAGCCAATCCCAGCCAACACAGGGCACAAGTCAGGAACCAATCCCGGGCAGGGTGCCAACCCACCGCAGGACACACACAAACACACCCACACACCACGCACACACTAGGGCCAATTTAGAATCGCCAATCCACCTAGGAAACCGGAGCGCCCGGAGGAAACCCACGCAGACACGGGGAGAACATGCAAACTCCACGCAAGGAGGACCCGGGAATCGAACCCAGGTCCCCAGGTCTCCCAACTGCGAGGCAGCAGCGCTACCCACTGCGCCACCGTGCCGCCCCAGATTAATCAGAATGTAGCATATTACAGCTGTGGTTAGTGTCTTTGCCTCACACCTCCAGGCTTCAATTACTAGCCTGGTTTCAGTGCTAAATACAATAACCCCATTTTTTAGCCTTTGCCTCCCAAAGTGATCCATAAAAATATGCCTTTATTTTGCATCACATAGCAAACATTACAGTTTTACCAAATCCTCTACAGTTAGATCACAATTAGTTATACAGTCTTTAGAAAAACAATCCCAATTTGTGCGTTTAAAACAAAAGAAAGCTAAGTGTCAGATTCTTGGGTTTAATTATCTGTATGGCCTGATCAGCTTGCTAGACCTCGGAGCAGACTTTGAAATGCTCCACATTTGACAGTTGAGATGCTGAGCCCCATCGTTTTATCCTAATGTCACAGTTCAACATGGTGCTGTGTCTGGCTGCTTTATTTTCAACCTTCATGCTGTGTAAGTGGCCAATTGGACAGACGGGCATCTCAGCCAGGATGGTGGAAGATTTCTTGCCCGACCGGGAAATCATAATAGAAGGATGGCCTGGTTACAAACATTACCCAGCTGGGACATCTTATTATTTCCAACCTGGCTGGAATACCAAATGGATTAATGGATTGAGGAGAGCTGGAAGCCGGGAGCAGTACATCCCCCAAATAAATAGGTGGCAGTGTTTCTCGCCAATGGTCTCAGTGTGGACACCCACAGTGCTGCATGGGAATTGGAGTCTGGTAGTTCAGCTCTGGAGGGGTTCTTGGAGAATGATAGAGGGCGCTGCTGAGGAAGGTCATCCCTGGTTTCCGGATGACCCGGAAGTGCTTCCAACAAGCCCCAACATTCCACGGCAACTACTCCCGGGTCCAGCTTAAAAACAGCCCACCACCACACATAAAGGAGTCACAGTCAGGAGGCAGGGGGCAACTCTCATTGGAGCAGAGAGAAATGAACGACTATTCAAAGTCTGTATTGGCTGTCTTCATTGTTACATTCGTCTTGAGTGAGTTAAAATACTTCTATTTGAACCCGGAGTTGTGTTGGGTCTTGTATATGTGGGGTTTGGGGACTCAGTGGCACCCCCAACTATTCACATCTTCTTTCATAATTTCATGCAACTGCCTTGTGCTGCATTAACAAAATATTAGAAAGTTCTCCTTTTGAAGGTACAGCCTACAACACTGACAACTCAAAAGTCGCCTACAGCCTCTGTATCGGGGTGGGCAGCATCGGGCCGCAGTGGCTGCAGGTTTTCAGTCCTGTTCTGTTTCTTAATGAGAGGTCAACTATTGCTGAGGAAGCACTTATTGCTCAAGTGACATTTTGGTGCTTCATTTGAGTGGTCTCGCTTGTTAAGGTTCCCCACCCTTTTTTCAATCTTAAACAACTGCATTCAATGTTTTTAATGGCTCCTTATTAGCAATAAACTGCAGATGACGAGGAGCCAGTAGTTCTCCATCTAACTTATTTCCATTTACACCTGTTTTGGATTCATCTGATAAAACACTTAAGAGAACAATGCGACAGACTGAAAATGATCCGTTTTAGGCTTTAAATCATTTAGATGATATCCTTGGAAAGGAAAAAATCTACGATATAAGAACCTGACATTACAGACTAACAAGCCATAAACTTAAATGAGACTGGCAAGGATTGGCTTCTAATTAAGCAATTGGGTTGGAGCGAAAACCTGCAGCCCTCCAGGACTGACACTGCCCACCCCGGCTCTGGATCACAGATCTCGACACAAAAATGCTTCATTCACTTCAGTCAGCAGGTCAGTGGACCAGCCACATGCACACGCACTGTAATTCTGTCCCAACTGGCCTTTTTTACACAAGTATCTCCTCAAATGATTGCATAGTAGACAAGTAAAGTGGAGAATCGGGTATTTTTCCAAATCTTTTGAAAATCTTTGTTAAACCCTGATGTAAGAAAAATAATCTATATTGATCACTTTTAGAAAATATTTACAATTATTTCCAATTTACGTTTTTTTTTTTTTTGTAATAAAATTCCGGGAGAAAGTGTCTTCTAACCAGATAGATGCTGTAACTGTTCTTGATGAGTGTAACGCTTTGCTGGAGTTTGTCGGAACTGTAATTCTTAATTCTCTTTTTTAAATGTAACAAATCATAATTGAATGAGAGGAGACATTACCTCTTGTCTGTCACTACTCCATTTTGGGTACTGTGAGAGGTGCACTCATTAAAAACATGGACTCATTGAGGTTAAGGAGTCCAACAGCTGTGATTGTCATGGTGAGGTCACCTCAGTGTCCAGAGGAGGAACTGTCTGATACGCTGCAGGCTTATCCTCACTTCAATGGCGTCCACTTCCTTTTAGGACTGGTTTTAAATACGTTTAACTGGACATAAGGTTCATAACAATCTTACAACTTTATATATTTTGGAATGCCCGTCTCTCTTTGCCCCGGATCGCTCTCTGATTTTCAAATGCTACCTAAAACAAAGCATAACAGGATGACAGGGACAGCATTTTGCTTTAATGTATCAACATTTTGAAACATTTTTCTAACAAAGATACAGTATGTCAAGTAAGCACTGCTGAACATTTCAAAAGAATCCCAAAAATACACTTTTTCAGAATGGCTTTCTCACAAGTACCAGGGACGGTCAAAAAGTTTCCGCAATTTTATATTTTCATTGGAAAAGGTGAAGGCAGGAAGGAGGAGTAGTGATTGGTCGTGTCTGAGAGGTCATGTGACTGGGAAAAAGGAAGGGGACTGGGTAGAAAAGTGATGGAATTTGTTTTTGAAATTCTTAATAAATAGAGTTAATTAAAAGTGCAGAAACTTATTGAACATCCCTTATATTCATTTGTCTTGATTAAATGCTTAAGAAACTTATATACTGAAATTATTTAGTTTACAATTTGTAATTAAAAAAAATCACTCTGAGCTGCATTAGTTGAATGAATTGTGCTATATAATTCAATCTGTTATTACTAATAATTACAAATAATATGATGTTTTCTTGACAAATTGCAATTGAAGCAAGTTTTATTTTGATAAACGTTATTTTTATATTAGTTATAACATATGGTTTTGGGCAGTCTTGGCATAAAAAATAACTACAATGTCCTAGCAATAAAGATGAATTATTAACTGAAGAAATAGTAAAGACTGATTTGTCATATTCTATTTATCTTGTAACACTCGGTGCAAATGATTTTAAAGAACAAGACCTCATATTATATGGCATAAAAGAAGATGCTTACGGCATCTAACCTTATAGTCAAGAGGAATCAGGAACAAACGGACAGAAAAGACACAGTCCAGTGTGGAGAAAGAATGTACTTAGTGTGTGTGTGGGCTTTGAAATAAACCGTTTTACTAAAACGTCTGTGTATAGCGCCATCTGCTGGGAAACACTAGCTGATCTCAGGCGCATTACGGTATTACATTTCTCATTCGTACTTTCATAGTACAGGGTGGTCCAGATCTTATTGTGCAATTTTCATTACGCTTTAACTTATTAGGTTTATTACATAGAGAATTCACAAAAAATCTTTTTGTTGCCGATAGATGGCAGCACTTGCCCTGCATTCGTTTATTACAATATATTTCGAACAATTCTTTTGTCTTGCATTGTTTTGCTGCATTGCATTAAAAGTTGCATAATCAGATCTGGACCACCCTATAGTAGTGGTGGTGGGGTTTGGTGAACTCTGCACTGTACAGCGAAATTCTTACTTGCATGACAAAAATAAACATGCAACACATTACCTCTCTCATGGTGTCATGATAAGTAAGATTGTATGATAAACCCTTAACTTTTATTTTATATTTAATAGAAACACCAATTAGTTTACCTGATTTACACCTGTCCCCATGTAAATGCATCATTAACGCTGATTTAAAACTCTCTACTGAGAAAGTTTAGATACAAGAATGAATTAGAAAAAAGAGTTTACAGAAAACAGTTGCAAACACATTCATAATAATAAATGCAACAAAAGTAAGACCATTTGCATCTTTTATTAAGAGTAGGTTAGCAACTTTATGAGATTTTATTTTGCTCATGTGAATATGTGTTCATAAAGTATTCATCCATCCATCCATCCATTTTCCAACCCGCTGAATCCGAACACAGGGTCACGGGGGTCTGCTGGAGCCAATCCCAGCCAACACAGGGCACAAGGCAGGAAACAACCCTGGGCAGGGTGCCAACCCACCGCAGGACACACACAAACACACCCACACACCAACCACACACTAGGGCCAATTTAGAATCACCAATCCACCTAACCTGCATGTCTTTGGAATGTGGGAGGAAACCCACGCAGACACGGGGAGAACATGCAAACTCCACGCAGGGAGGACCCGGGAAGCGAACCCAGGTCCCCAGATCTCCCAACTGCGAGGCAGCAGCGCTACCCACTGCGCCACCGTGCCGCCCCATAAAGTATTCAAATTCCAAAAAATAAAATGTCAACAAATTTGTTCAAGTATACTGATGTGCACATAAAAATGTATTTGAGTCATTTGATTTTGTTAGGTGCTCATTACATAACATAACATACAATTCCCCAACAGACATAACCTAATTCAGTGCTGCCCCCGGGCTGGAGCTTCTCCAGAAGCCTGGGCGCACGGCAGGGAATAGTCCTGTACTGCATGGGCTCCACCTGGAATCGTCAAACAGCCCCATGTGCACATTGAAAAGCCACACAGACAAATGAGGCGAGTGCAGAATCCGCCTGGACATGGACTCACACCCAGGACGCTGGATCCAAGCATCAGTAGTGCTAACCACGGCACTGTCAGTGTCAGGTCGTACACACGGAGGTAAAACCGCTACTCGAGATATCGGGGGTGTACCTGATATGTGACATGAGAGGTATGTCTGGTGTGAAGGAAATGGCCACATTGTCAGGTGGATTGGCCTTTTACCGCGAGTCCTGACAAAGCATCGATTACACTACACATAAAGCCCACGTTACTTTGGATCCAACATAAATATCGGAGCGAGTGAGTCCACAACAGATTGCTGAAATAAGAACGTCCTACTTGCACCAAAACGAAGCGCAAGTGCTCGAATGGAAATTGTGGCCGACAGGCCAAAGCGCGCTGGACAAATGCGATCAAAGCTTTGTCAGGACTCGCGGTAAAAGGACAATCCACCTAACAATGTGGCCATTTCCTTCACATCAGACATACCTCTCATGTCACATATCAGGTACACACCCGATATCTCGTGTAGCGGCTTTAATAATGACATTAGATTAAGATATGAAAAAAGGCACGTATCAAAATATGTAAAAGGAATACAAAAATATTATTTTACGAATGCAGAGAAAACACAAACCCATGTAAACAACAAGGTAATTATACTATGGGTGCAATCAGGGGCAATACTAGCTGTTTTGAGGGGACAATGCGACATGTGTTCTTGAACCCCTTTCTCTACAGCCCAAAATTTTTTTAAAAAAGTATAACCTAGTACACCTACAAGAGAAAGCTTTGATCAAAATGTTTTTTTTATTGTTTAAACTATAAAGCAATTAGCTGACATAAGAAAATCACGTAGTTGACTTGCAAAATGTTTCTGCTCGTTGTTTTTTAAGGTGCATCATTTGCCTGAGGGGAGGACTCTTGTTCTGTGAGGTGGGCCAATGGAAGTAGAAACAGACGAGCCATCGGTCAGTGAGGGGTGGGCCGGTGGACCTAAGAGTCAAAAGTAACAATACAGTGCTGTACACTCAACACTTGAACCCTTGTCGCTGCCCTGCGACCCTAACACACTGCAAAATGTGAACACAGTAACTTCTTCTGCAGTCTTTAAACACACACCTTTACTCATGCACAAAGTGAAAAGTGAAAGAGCAAAAGCACTTCTAAAGGAGAAGTTGTTACAATGATGTCCTACATTCCCCCCTTAGGGGCAAAAAAAGAAAGATTTAGAGTAAAGGTTAACAATTTGTTTAACTGCCATACTGAGCTGAAAGGCAAAACTAGGCATTTCTTATAATTTACGAGGCAAAGCAGGCGTGTCAGCTCCTCGGCAAGCAATCCAGAAATGTTCTACAACAAGCCATCTACAGTGTGCTGCTGTAACCCTTTACATGTCTTTGCGTCCTGTTTAATTGCAAACATTACGTATTTTGGTGTAATGGTGTTTGAATTCAGGAGAAAAAGAGGGGTATGTGTTATAACGGTAACTGCACTTGCGTAGATACCCCCTGGCCTTTGTAATGAGTTGCCCTGTGCCATCAGGAGCCCACACTGCCCCATAGCTCTGTGTCCCGTTAAGTGTGTGAAGGCACCTCAGTAACCTGTAATGCAAGGCAAGCCATTGGTCCGTGAGCGCGTGGCACTGTCCCTGAAAACATAACAGTAAATTACACTTAATGCTCTAACCACTCTCGATTATTTCTATCTTTTTTCTCTGTTCAATACGGTACGCACTAAGCAGCCCCTCGGAAGACGTTATGTGTAACGGTCGTTTGTATCCGTGCTTCTGAATAGTCGATCCCGTTTCCTTAACCTTTCACCCGAAAAAACTAACCAATCGTAACACTCGTTTCATTTCCCATGTCTCCCAGACACCGCCGCGGCCCTGCTTATTCACTATTGAATTTACACAAATTCAGAGCAGGCTTACTGTGTACATGCTAATTCGGACCAGATACGCAAATTACGCAGAAAACCGAGCAGCCGGGAAGTCTAGGGCCCAGGTGAATGGAAGTATCGTGGAGTAATGTGACAGCTGCAGAAAAGAATGGCGAAGACGACAGATAAACGAAGTTAAAATCCATTAATTTCTGTTTTATCGCGCTGAAACAGTTTAAAAGAAAACTTCCGATAGGTGATACTGAAAGTGCAGTGATTAAAAAACGTCTGGGTGGGAGCTGTGTTCAAATCAGGATTTGGAGGCATTTGCTCGCTAGACCATCACAGATGATTCCATAAGAAAGCTTCAGAGAAATACGGTAACAAGCGATCTGCATTGACGTTTCATTTTTAAACAACGTGTATAGGTGCAATCTTGGCACATGTACTGCTGTTATTAACATTTGTGGGTTTTGCACCTCCAAGGGGCATTTTACAGTTTTGGTTTCTTTACACATGATTTATTGTGTGTATATTTTAAAACGTGATACGGAATACTTTTGGATTCATTACAGTATTTTGGTGATGATATACCCGCGAGTGTGATGAAAAATCAAGAGTGAATACGAATTACAATTTAGCGACAAAATGTGAAAAAAAATGTTTATCCTGCAGGCGTGCTTCTGAAAGGCCAAGGTCGTGATGAGGCCTACCAGTGTACAATGAGACTGGGATACGCAATGCACGTTTATTAGCGTGTAAATAGGAATAAATGCATCTTACTGCAGCACGTTGTGCCTTTAATATGTTTTTAGCTCCGTAGTGCAAATCTTCCATTAAAAGTTGCCGACATTGTGACGAAGGCGTTTCATTGTATCTGCATGGCGAGCGGTGTGAGTGTGTGTTCAAGTTAGCTTTGTTGTTTATTTGTTTTACTCTAAAGTGAGCTATTTTCACTATTTACTGACGCCTAATTTTTCAGTTCTCAATAAATGTGAGTTTTGGGTGGCATGCTGTCAATATAGATGATTTCAGCAATTGAAAATAAAGCGATCAGTGAACGTAATAGTTTTGTAACAGTGCAATTTTGTGTTATTTTTTGCCTGTTATCTTTTACTAGGACATTTGTTAATGCGCTTTAAGAAATCGAGCGTGTTTAGGAAATAATGTTACTGTCTGGCTAGCTAGTTTGCATTTCGGGCAGACACAATATGGAACTGTCTAGTGATCAGGTTCGGGGGAGGGGGCGCCTTTGAATGAACGCATATTCAAGTCCGATTTGAATGCCACCAACGGTGGCTTTCGCATTTTCAAGAAATTCTTTGCTTAGGAGTTTATGGCAGTTTGCTTAAAATCATCTCACTACCGATTTTCTAATATTAATATAAATGAACACCTTGATATAATAAACGAAATCATCTAACATTTCAATCAAAACTGAGGATGTGAAAAAGAAATTCGTTTGGAGGATTTTTTGCTTGCCTGTATAGCGCAACCACCAAAGAGGACTGCCAGGTACTTCAGTCAGAATCCCCCCATAAATTTCCAGAATTTTACCGCATTAAAAAAAAAAGCTCTCTCTTGTTTATTTATTTACGCACTTAATAAAGGCTTTTAGCGCTAGCTGCCCTCATTTGAGGTGATGTGATGATTTACTTGATGAAGTAGACAAACTACCGAGACATTTTGAGTTGTAGCAGAATCCGTGACAATCCTGAAGAAGTGTTTGGAGGAGATACTGAGCTAGCTTAGCCATTATTGGTCCAAATGGTCGCCTCTTCTTCTTTGTCAGGTTTCTTGTGTTCTAGAGCCGGGGTTCCCAAGTTTCTGTAGTGGAGTTCCACTGTGGCAGCAGGCTTTCATTTCAACCAATTTCACGAATAAATGTTTTTCTCTTAATTCTGAATGAATTCATTTTTGAATTAGTCATTTTTTCATTTATTTTGCCTTTAGAAATGTGTGCTGCTATATTTACACATAGACAAAATTCAATTTGCAGTTCATACCATACCTTTAACTGTTAACTTTCTTTTATCATCTTCTTTTTGATTCGCCTTTTACTTTGGTGTGTACTCCCTCAGTTGTATCCAAATACTGACAATTAGTGATGGGCTGTGCAGACATCGATGCAGAGGATACTAAATGTTAAAGCAAAGTCACTACTTCCATGTTACTTTCATTTTGTGTGCTTACTGAAAAATCTGAATTAGCATAAGATGCCCAATATCAAAGTGTCATAAGAAATGTAATGGTTTTCTAATGAGGTAGAAGTATATAAGAAACAAGAATTGTTGCATCCCATATTTGAAACCTTAAAATGTGTGCTTCAGTTTAAATGTTTAAAGTCTAAATATGTTCAATTGTAATAGAAAACTTTCATTTTTCACCTTCTGACAGAGGGCTGGAAACCTAGTAAATGATCCATGATAACATATTCATAATCCAAAACCTTGAAATAGTCTAAGTAATCTTAAGTAATTCATATGAAGATAAAAATGGAACATGGGTCTGTTGTAAAGATAGGTCTTGTCACTTATAAAAGTAAATAGTATCTTGTCTGAGCTAGTTAACTAAATATTTTAAATTACTCTGATGAAAAATCATTTCCAACTTTCACATGCATTATGCCATCTGCAAAGTAATGCCATGTTTTTATGCTAAATGGAGGATATTCCAAAACACATTTTAAATATGCAGCTTCGTAATAGTAATGCTATTTAAAAATCTCAGTGAATGTACTGCTTAATGATAAATTACCTGCTGTACGTAAATCGAAATACGCACATGCAGGTTTAGGTGGATTGGTGTTGCTAAATTGGCCCCAGCGCCTGTGTGTCTTCACCCTGTGATGTGCAGGGTGCAAAGCAAAAGTAATCATTTAAATATTAGGCACCACTTGTAACTCTTGTTTTGTACTCCATCTACTGCTGAATCTTTGTTTGTACCTAAATACTTTGGTGTTATTACAAATAGCAATTTTCATACTGAAATATACTCAAACGATTTAATTGTAATCCAGCAAAGCTAAAATGACAAGTTCACAGAACTCTCCGAGCTAGTGCCATCCCTGGGTTTGCTTTCGTGCTTAGTTAAAACTGTGAATCTTGTTAATAAGGCTAGAAAAATGAACGGGATGAGTATAGACCGGGGCAGAATAAGAATGTTACTGTAAGATGGCCAGAGTTAAGTGGATGAGGCATCAACAGGCAGCTGTTCTGTATGTTGCTGATTGCTGACTTTTCTTTGGTTAATCATTTAGGTGTGGATAAAATGAGAAAGATATAAAGTCCTGGAAAGTAACTCACATAAAGTTCCCCTTATTTTTAAGAATTTCCCCCAATGTCATATTTTAGTCCCCCCTCCCATAATTTCCCCATGGACATTCTTTTCCCCCATTCCCACCCCATGCCCTTTCATTGCCCCTAAAATGGGGTGATTCCCCCTGACTTGGCAAACCCTCCACTGACCATGTGTGTCAGTTGCATATTGTGGCTTTTGGTAGTTGTCGGTTTTTATGTAGAATTATTATTCAGAACTTCTTTTCCGTTTTATTCTTCATTATTTGTGTTACTCGGCTTTACCTGTGAAATTTCCTGTGGCAATGAGCCTTGGTTATAGTGC
Organism: Erpetoichthys calabaricus; assembly: GCF_900747795.2. Taxonomy (NCBI): domain Eukaryota; kingdom Metazoa; phylum Chordata; class Cladistia; order Polypteriformes; family Polypteridae; genus Erpetoichthys; species Erpetoichthys calabaricus. Next base: position 30,702,393 of record NC_041409.2, on the reverse strand, counting down.
TGTTAATTGGATGTATCGGAGTACTTTTGTTATTTATTTATTTTTAACTAAGGTCTAATATTTTTAGATCACGGGAGCTCCTCACACTTGAACTTGGTACATACAATTGCCAGTTAGTGAAATATGCCGTAGATCAATTCTTCCTTTTCTTAGTGCCTGACCTTGGCTTTTGTTGGTAAACACTGGAAAACAGAGTTTTACAAAAAAAAAAATTGTATTATTTTTGTATTCAAAAAACGTAATTAGTAGGAATAATGAAATTTCAAGTATAAGTATAATTTCACCCTGTAGAAAATCCAGTAAAATAGTAGCTTAAGTGAGATTTGAATATAATGCTTTGATCTGTAATCTTCTATTGTCACAAAGTTTGGGAGTGTTTAAATCGGAACTAAAATGTGGTTTACTTTAACTTGTTACATACAGTATTAACTTGAACAGGCTGTGCATTTAATGGGACTTGCAAAGAATTCAATGTTTTAGGCATTATCCTGAAAAGAAATAATATGGTAAACCTGTACAATGTCCCAGGGCTTGAAATGGAAGCCATTTAGTGGAGGTACTCTGTTTAGTCTGTGTCCTGCTCCTTCTCACTTGTTGTTTGTACTTTTATGTGACATGCTAGTCGAGCAGCGGTGGAGGCTGGGAAGCTGTAGTGCTGAACTAAGCTAACATTCAGTCTTTGGTAGGTGTTTATGCCGCTAGCGGTGAACTAAATAGTACTGCAGTGTCCACCAGCTGTGTGTTCTGTCCGAGGGGGAGTCCTGTGCTGAGATGAGCAAGCGTTTGAACTTGCCAAGGCATATCGTCACTCCCGCCTTGGTTTGGTACAATCAGAATTCACTTTATTGGCCAGGTACACTAATGTGTACTAGGAATTTGTCTTGATAGTATTGGTACAACATACAAGGACAACAATGATACAAGTGATAAACGTAAAACAATAAAATATGATGCAGCATATACGGGCAATGCAAAAAATGAAGAGATAGTAGGATTACAATGTTCAGGCAGCCTAGTGTGCAGGTATACATAGATACTGAGTAGAAGCTGAGACCTTATTAGTAACTGCATATGGAAAAAAAAAAAAAACTGTTTAGGTGACATGTTGTTTTAGCTTTCACTGCACAAAGACGTTTGCTGGAGGGGATCCTTTGGAATAGGTGATGCCCTGGATGAGCCGGATCAGCAATGATCATTGCAGCTCTCTTCCTTACTCTGGACTCATATAGGACTTGAATGTGAGGTTAGTTACAGCCTATGATCTTTTCACAGGCTCTGATGATGCGCTACAGATTGGCCTTAGCCTGAACAGTGGCAGCCCTTTGTCCTCCATCCTTTTGTTTAAAGTGTTTGTACTGTATATAAGTTTGATCAACAAGCCACGGGGACAACTCCCCTTTCAAATTATATATATTTCATACTGCATCACACAAAGTAAGAAGAAGCAGACAGATTAAGGAGTACTGCATGTAACCAGGAGGCAATTTGCTAAGCATGTCTTCTTTGAGCTTCGCAAAACTTTCACCCTTCCCCTTCACTTCTGGTCATGGCCTTCATTTGCATAAAGTGGCATATATATATATATATATATATATATATATATATATATATATATATATATATATATATATATATATATATATACACATTTTTTTTTTTTATTGGGAACGTTTATCCCTAAATATTAATATATCAAAATGTCCTTTCTTAGCGAATGCCTACTACTGTAGATATACCACCCTGCCAAATGTAAGCTTTTGAACTAAATGGGGGGAGAAGTTGTTTTTAATTAATATGTTTGAGTGAGTCAGTAAGTCAGTCAACTTCGCATTATAAATCTACACTAACTGGCCACTTTATTAGTTACACCTGTTCAACTGTTGGTTAATGCAGGTATCTAATCAGCCAATCACTTGGCAGCAACTCAATACATTTAGGCATGTAGACATTGTCAAGACAACCTGCTGAAGTTCAAAGCATGCATCAGAATGAGGAAAAAAGGTGATTTACGTGACTTTTAACGTGACATGGTTGTTTTTGCCAGATGGTCTGGTATGAGCATTTCAGAAAGTGCTGGTCTACTGGGATTTTCATGCACAGCTATCTCAAGGGTTTACAGAGAATGGTCTGAAAAAGGGAAAATATCCAGTGAGTGGCAGTTCTCTGAGCAAAAATGCCATGTTGATGTCCGAGGAGAATGGCCAGACTGGTTCCACCTGATAGAAAGGCAACAGTATCTCAAATAACTTCTCGTTTCAACCGAGCTATGCAGAAGAGCATCTCTGAATGCACTGCACTTCAAACCTTGACGCAGATGGGCTACTGTAACAGGAGACCATGCCGGGTGCCACTCCTGTCAGCTAAGAACAGGCATCTGAGGCTACAATTCTCACGGGTTCACCAGAATTGGACAATAGAAGATAAGAGAAACATTGCCTGGTCTGATGAGTCTCGACTTCTGCTGCAGCTTTAGGATGGCAGGGACAGAATTTGGTGTCAACAACATGAAAGCATGAATCCAATCACTTGGCAGCAACTCAGTACATTTCAACATTACAATACATTACAATCTTGTATTAACTGTTCAGGTTGGTGATGGTGTTGGTGGTGTAATAATGTGGGAGATATTTTCTTGATACCCTTTGGGCCCCTTAGTACCAATTGAACATTGTTTCAATGCCACATCCTACCTGAGTCTTGTTGCTGATCATGTCTGTCCCTTTATGACTGCAGTGTACCCATCTTGTGATGGCTACTTCCAAAGCTGAGATAATCTCAAACCGGTTTCTTGAACATGACAGTGAGTATCCAAATGGCCTCCACAGTCACCAGATCTTAATCCAATAGAACACCTTTGGGATGTAGTGGAATGGGAGATTCTCATGATGGATGTGGGGCTGATAAATTTGCAGCAACTGCATGATGCTATCATGTCAATATGGACCATCCCTGAGGAATGTTTCCAGCACCTTGTTGAATTTATGCCATGAAGAATTATGGCAGTTCTGAAGGCAGAAGGGGGACCAACCTGGTACTAGCAAGGTGTACCTAATAAAGTGGCTGGTGAGTGTGTATGGAGATACTGTATATCTTTTTGTGATAGTCTCCTTCAACAAAACTTTTTCTTAGTGTGTGAAATTGGATATGCAAAGACTTCTTAGTCAAATCCTACTTTTTCCTGTAGATATGTAATCTTTTTCAAATACGTAATGGCTGTGTATAATCTGTATCATATTGTTTAATTTCTTACAAAGATATTCTCCAGTCATCTGTATATATTTTTTGTACATACTGGTACATTGTTACATAGTGATGTCTCATAGATAAGCAAACTTAGTGACCAAAACTTGTTTCATCAACAGCTTGAACAAATGTTAAATCTATCCTATATTGACTTTTGCCCTGAAAACTTGAAACTGCAGTAATAAATTACATGTGGTGAAAAACAACAAAATAGAGTTTTACTATACGTATATTAATATTTTGACATGTATCATAAATATGCACCCACCCCAATTTTGCACCATGTATTGGTATGGTCGGTGCCTAAAGTTCACTTACAGAAGTACCAATACTCTGTTTAAGAGTGGCCATGACATACTAAGATTCGATAGAAGGAGGAGTTCCAGGTGGTGCTTCTTCCTTGGAATTTCAAGCACTACAATGCACCGGTATTCTATTGAATGTTAGTCTGAGTAATACATTGACAGCAGATCAAAGTGCAGTGTGGAGTTCATGTCCGTTTTGCAGTTTTGAACACTGCAATACACTGAAAATCATCGAGGAGCTGGGGGAGTTCCCTCTCAGTTTTATGCGCCATTCAAATCGAGTTGGGGGCATGGCTGTGCATAATGCACGCTGATACGCACGAAAACACTACCAGTATGAAACTGCCAAAAATTTAGAAGTGCTGGTACACCATACTGGTAAGTACAGGTACCATTCAAGCCCTGGGTATAGTAATCAGTGCAGCAGTACCAACTTTCTGTTTTGCCCATCTGAGGAATGTAAAAGCAGTGCATTTTATTCCTGCATGCTTGAAATTCATTCCAACAGATGATGCACCATAGATGTTATCACTCTTGCAGAGATTTTTTACACTAAATGCACAAATATGTGATTTCTTATATGTGTAATTTTTTTTTCTTCATGGTATTTCAGTTTTCTTTCCATATCCCCAAAGATGTGTTTTTGTGTTAGGGTAATTGGTGACTTTAAATTAGCCCCAGTATGGTAGCATGTGTGAGTTGGTGGTTCCTGCGTTGCACACAATACTCTTGGTATTACTGCAACCCTAAATAGGAAAAGGTAAGTATCAGAATGTTAATTTTACATTTTTTATTCTTTTTTTTCAACATAACTAGGTCAATATAGCTGAATCATTTGACTTGAAACTTGAAAGTTAATTAAGTCAACTGAGGCACACTGTTAGTTTTTGGTTTATGTTGATTGCAGATTGGTTTGAATTAATAATAACTGAATCTTCATCATTCTGAGTCTGAATGCCGCATTAAAGAATTGCCTGCATGTAGTGTCTTTTGAAATATGCCGCCTTTGTGCTTGCTTGCAGGCGGTTAATGCCATGTAGAGGCTATTTTCTTGCCTCCTGCCATAAGGCTTTTGTAATATAATACTTATCTCAGCACCTATATTAGATAGATAGATAGATAGATAGATACTTTATTAATCCCAATGGGAAATATTAGTGTCTTGCTTATGGTTTTAGAGAAGTTTGGGTCTCTTTTTCTGCATTTTGCATGTGTAGCTTTTTTGTAGTTTTTGTCTATTGTCAGATTTGCTGTGTAATGTATGGACTTGACTCACAGTATTTTAACTGCAAAGCACAAATTGCTAAAATTGTGAAACATAAAGTACAGCACATTGTGTGAAAAGAGATAAAGCACTGTTTTGGGGACATACATTATTTTTGTGCAGTTAATGTGGGGACACATTACATTAGAAAAGCAAGCATCACTGTTTTTCTTTTTACCCCACTGTTTGCTGTTTACATTATAGAGCTCCAGAAATTAATTTTGACAGGTATGCAAAGTTTAACAGGTGAAGTCGTGCAGTCTGCAACTTTATTGACAATGTTTTATAATTCTGGATGCTTTTCTTTCTAGTCCATGTGCCCTCAGCTGCCCACCTGCCTATTCCTCTGGAAAGGAATAATTTACTCTGCAGTACTTTGGAATAATCTTTCCTATCAAAAACTGAGAGCTCTCCACACACAATGATTTTTAATGTTAAAAGAAGGCATACATTTGAATATGATTGAAAGTATAATTATAACAATTTATATCATTAATAAAGTTTAATATTTATGGTCCTTTTTTTAATTAGTGCTTATTAAGAGATGTTATATTTGAATTTGAGTACATTGCAATTAATTAATGCTACTTATTTATGTCATATGTATGACTTTGCAAGAGTTGCGTCACTTTGTTTCAGCATCAGTTCTGTCTTAATCCACATATTGGGGAAGTATTTTCCAATCTGTATATTAATATGTACTGCAGACCAAGTTACCTTGTCACTCATTGTTTTAATGAAGCCCATTGTAGTGTCATTACTCATGTATTTATTTTATCATCCTGCATTATATGGTTCAGTGTGGGACACTGCGTCATGTACTGCAGGTCAGAAACAAACCCTGGTTGGGAATCTAGAGCATGCTCAAGGGACCAGGTTAAAGTTACCAGTCAGGTTAACTGAAAGAAATTGTAGAAAACCCACATGGAGAGTTCATCTGTGAGTCAAAATTAGAATCGATGAATCTGTAGAAGTGAGGCAGCATAGCCAAAGATGTGCAGGTGAGAAATAGGTAGGCTCCTATCTTTTATTCATTGTGGTTGGGGAAGACAAAAGACTCTACTGTTTGCTCTGTTAAAGGTAGCCACAGTAATTTGAGAAAAAAGAGAGACGTTCCATTAAAGGAATGCATTTTTTAAAAGACATTACGTTGCATTGTGATGTCCACCAAACTCTGAGTAGGACTACTGTAAATGTGATACTAAAACGCCAAAGAAGTTTACATGTGTTCCAAAACAGCCAGCATTATAATGCTGTGGTTTAAATGACGTGCAAAATCCTGGTATGAATAATAAATAAATAAATACATTTCCAGTTGTTTGCTGATTTGTACAATGGGTGGAGTTTTTCACCTTTTTGATTTGATTGTAAACTTGATATAATGCCGTTTAACTTTATACACTTCATATCTAATAGATTTTTTTTTGAACAATGGGTGGTTGCGAGGCTTTCATTTGGTGTTTAAATCAGTATGGCTGTATTTGACGTGATGATGATGTTGGAGGGCATCATGGTGATCTGATGCCAATTGAGACAGACCAGACACCAGCTGGTCTGGTTTTTCTTTGTGTAAATTTGCATGCATCACTCATCATTAACAAAAGAGGGACAAATATTATTAACTGGGTAAGTTACTTACATTAGAGTCATCTGTACACATATATGAACATTTGGAAAGAGCCCCACCAGGATTTTCATGTCAAAAATGCCTCTGCTGTCAGCTTTTGAAGGTGTGTGTGTGTGTGTGTGTATGTAATATATATATATATATATATATAATATATGGTTGAAATAGTTTACTGTCAAATAAATGCAAAGAGTACGCGACACGTGTTTCGCCCTCATTCTGGGCTCATCAGGCGTACACACTCCGAGGTTCGATTCCCGAGAGGGAGTGCAGTGGATTGGGTCACTGCTTTTTGCAGATGATGTTGTCCTGTTTGCTTCATCAGGCCGTGATCTTCAGCTCTCTCTGGATCGGTTCGCAGCCGAGTGTGAAGCGGCTGGGATGAGAATCAGCACCTCCAAATCCGAGACCATGGTCTTCAGCCGGAAAAGGGTGGAGTGCCCTCTCAGGGTTGGTAGCGAGATCCTGCCCCAAGTGGAGGAGTTCAAGTATCTCGGGGTCTTGTTCACGAGTGAGGGAAGAATGGAGCGCGAGATCAACAGGCGGATCGGTGCGGCATCCGCAGTAATGCGGGCTCTGCATCGGTCTGTCGTGGTGAAAAAGGAGCTGAGCCGCAAGGCGAAGCTCTCAATTTACCAGTCGATCTACGTTCCTACCCTCACCTATGGTCATGAGCTATGGGTAGTGACCGAAAGAATGAGATTGCGAATACAAGTGGCTGAAATGAGTTTCCTCCGCAGGGTGTCTGGGCTTTCCCTTAAAGATAGGGTGAGAAGCTCAGTCATCCGGGAGGGGCTCAGAGTAGAGCCACTGCTCCTCCGCATCGAGAGGAGTCAAATGAGGTGGCTCGGGCATCTGATCAGGATGCCTCCTGGACGCCTCCCTGGTGAGTTGTTCCGGGCACGTCCAACCGGGAGGAGGCCCCGGGGAAGACCCAGGACACGCTGGAGGGACTATGTCTCTCGACTGGCCTGGGAACGCCTTGGGATTCTCCCGGAAGAGCTAGAAGAAGTGGCCGGGGAGAGGGAAGTCTGGGCATCTCTGCTCAAGCTGCTGCCCCCGCGACCCGACCTCGGATAAGCGGGAGACAATGGATATATATATATAATTTTTTTTTTTTTTTTTTTTTTTTTTTGTTTTAGAGAAATTGACAAAGTAGTTTTAGAGTTAACCTAATTGCACAGATTAATACTTTAATTTATAAGTATTTTTTCAATTCCTTTCTTATAGTTAATTCCCATTTAAATGAAAAATCAAATCTAAAGTTCCCTATATTTTGTAGGTTATAGAAAGGATAGGGTTTAACCATTTATGCATTAATTCAAAATTGTTTGTGTATTCTGCAGTACATCTACAAGTCAGTGAAAACAATAATGGCATTTTTGCATACCCAAGGTTGTCTTCTTTGAAATAAATCGTTTCCATGCTGTCTGCTCTATTTCATTACTCAGATATACATTGTGCAAATCACATATGCCAAGGTGAGAGGTGCATCATAGCTTAGTGAATCTGCAAATTAAATAATCCAGACACGATTGAAGTGCACATTGCAGTCTTTAAGGGTATTTGCACAGATTTCGGTTACACCAAATATAAATTACAACACTTCTCTATATGTCTTTCAGGACACCTTAATGTTTGGGACAATTGGCATTACAGGTGTTTGTGATTACTGAGGTGTGTTCCAATACTTCATTACTGCTACATAAGACACCTAGGTTTGCTTCTACCTTTGGAGTCTGTGGTTGCCATTGTTCAACTTGAGAACAAGAGCTGTGCCAGCGAAAATCAACGAAGCCATTATGAGGCTGAGTCAACTGTCTGGAATATCATTAAGAAAAAAGAATTCTCGTTACTGAGTGGGTGAGCTCAGTTATCGCAAAGAGTTTAGAAGGCCAAGAAGGACCTCCACTGCTGATGACAGAAGAATCCTCACTATGGTAAAGAAAAAAAAAATGTTTAGAAACAGTCTTCAGGAGGCAGAGGTGTATGTGTCAGAGACTAATATCTGCAGAAGATTTCATCAACAAAAATACAGAGGCTACACTGCAAGATGCAAACCACTAGTTAACCACAAAAACAGGATGGCCAGATTAAATGTTTGTGAAAAAGTACTTAAGAGAGCCTGCAGAATTCTGGAAAAAGGTCTTGTGGACAGATGAGACAAAGATTAACCTGTATCCAAGTGATGACATGAGCAAAGTGTGGAGACAGTAAAGAACTGCTCGAGACCATACCACCTCATCTGTTAAACGTGGTGGTTGTGGGTCTTATGGCTTGAGCGTGTATGGCTACCACAGGTACTGCCTACTTGTCTTCATTGATTATGCAACTGATGAGGACAATTACCCAATTCATTCTGAGGTGTATAGGAACATCTTATCTACTCAGGTTCCAGTAAAATCGTCTGATTTCTTTGGTTAGCAATTTTAAAACTGTGGAGTAGAGGAGTAAATCGAGAAAAAATGTGTCTGTCTCCTAAACATTAGGGAGGACACTGAATGTCAAGCCACATAAAGTGAAAGACTCATTAGCATTTGAAAGCTGCACTTCAGACCTTTCCAATGATTTATAGTCAAGGAAGTCCTAGTAAAGTTACAGAATGCTAGTGATATTCAATAGGAAGACCTTGAGTCACAGTTTTGACTCGATTAAGAATGACACATTTTTTGAAGGATTTGAATGCCATGCTTGATTTGTAAGTAATGCACAGTATAATTTTAAAGCAACATGGCATGCAGTTTTACTTTGAGATGCATCCTGTGTATGAAAATGTGCTATAGAAATACATGGTTTTGTTTTTCTTTGATCATAAACGCATTCAAACGCAAAACATGAAAAGCTTACAAATTTCCAAATTTAACATCAGTGACACCTAATAGATTCTACAGGTGAGTGTATGGGTGTAACAGTTAGTCTGTCTTAGCTCATATTCCAAAGAGTTAGGGTAACAGGAAATAAATTTTTTTTTTTTTTTTTTTTTTTTGGTGAATGTGGGTTTGCAAGTGATTATGCTATGCAGTACACTGGTACAGTTTCCAGGTCGGTAACCCCTACCCACCCTTGAATCAAATAAGTGTGATTTAAAAAATGGATGAATAAGAGGATATCGTTTATGTCCTTGTAAATTGGATTTTTTTATACTTTGTGTGTGTGTGTGTGTGTGTGTGTATATGTGTGTGTTCTTGTTGTATTAAATTGATACTATACTGTAAACCGGATGATGGACGCAGGCACATCCGGCCATGGGCCGTAGCTGCAAAAAGACGTACTGCGCAGGCGCAAAAAGAGTCCGCGAGAGTCGGCTGAGGAGCCCAGAAAGGCGGACAAAAGAGGGCGAGAGAGGCGGATGAGGGGCCGCAAGAGGCGCAGGCGCAAAAAGAGTCCGCGAGAGTCGGAGAAAGGCGGACAAAAGAGGGCGACAAAGGCGGATGAGGAAGCACGAAACACATTGCACACGAAACTAGACCCGAAAAAAAAAAAAAAAAAAAAAAAAGAGGCTCGCGCACAACAGCAAGGCACCCCCCCCCCCTACAGGCACCGGACGGGACACACACCAAGAGGGGGATTCAACAAGCCCATGGAACACAAAAAAAAGAACACAAAACCACCCCACAGACCCTACAAGCGAGGTACGGGACACACACAAAGAGGGGGATTCAACAAGACACAGGAACACAAAAAGAAAGAAGACGCTCGCGCAACAACAATCCTCAAGCCCCCCCCCCACCCCCCCCCCCCCCACACACATCCATAAGAAGTCACACCCAAAGCCACATATTCTAAAGTGAACGTCAGCACCTTCACACTAGACAGCATAGGTGTCAGCATTGGTGGATCTCCTTACAATAAAGCACTATTAACCGTTCAACTGCAGAAAAGGCTCCATATTAACAGTGAGTGCAATACTCCTTATTACTTATCCATATTTCTAAAAGAAAAAATGTCTCGACTCCAAAAACGCAAAGCTCAACTAAAGCTTCTAACTAACGATGTACCTAAAAGTAAAAACTTTATGAACTGCGTTAGATCCTACAATAGTTCATTTGCTTTTAGTAAATATCAGGCCACCAAAAGGCAATGGCCCATACTGCTTTCCCATATGTGCACAAATACTGCATCGCATTGGAACAGTGCACGCTGAAACAAATCAACAACGCAAATATGCACAAATCTACATCCTGGATCCACATGACGCAAACTATCAATCAAAGTGCTGCATCGCAACAGGCACGGATTCAAAACGAAACACCTCCCGTCTCAGACATACGTTAACGGCAAGGAAGGCTACAACGGGCGTCTCACACAGCACAGGCAAATCGATTACAGCTCCAAAACAACACGTCCCAAATACTACACATACAACAACGCGCCTCTCAAACGGCACAAGCAAAACATACACCGGGAAAATTCATTCGGATTAATGAATGTCATTTGCAATCATTGTCATTCAGTTCACTTCCCTGAAGAAACAACTGGCAATACAAGTAATACATTTAGACGTTGTTGTCAAAAGGGTCAAATTACACTGCCTTCTTTACATTCATATACTGAATATCTACAGAAGATTCTAACTGACGATGTACCTGAAAGTGAAATCTTTATCAACTGCATTAGATCCTACAAATTGGTATCCACTATGAACATTAACGGTGGCACTGCACGTGACATCCGTCTTCAAAAAATGTTGTTTATTGATGAATGTTCAATTGCATGAAGTCACTTACTCAACACCATTCATAAACTTCTACAAACGTTTATGAATAATAATATTCGATTTGGAGGAAAGGTACTTTTATTAGGAGGAGATTTTAAACAGTGATTAGCTATTCTTCCAGATGCCATGCACTCAGCTATTGTTCAGTGCACCTTAAAATACGCATTGCTTTCAAAAGATACAGTTAGTAAAAAAGATACGATGTCCAGAACCAGATCATAACAATTGCTTATTACAACTGAGAGATGGTACACTCACCAATACAGATGGACTTCAGCCACATATTATTACAATTCCTCAAGCCTTTATCTGCGACGACTTAGTTACAGAGAGATTTGGAACAGCAATCTCATTAGACCAAATGCCCCTTTTAACACAACGCACTATATTATGTCCAAAAAATATTAATGTGGAAAACATAAATACCCAAGTCATTCCATTACTTCCTGGAGAGACACAACTCTTTCTAAGCTCTGACAAACTTGACTCTGATCACAACAATAACCATCTTCATTGACCTTACAAGTTCTGAGCTGGAATTACCTTTTACAGTTAAACGGCGTGTACAAAGAAATTTTCCAATAAACCTTTACACTGTGCCACACACTTTATTATTTGCTTTCTATTTGCATCATCTACACCGTCACACTATTCTATATCTCATTCATACATCACGCTCTTTATCATTCCCAACACCAGGGGTTGGCGAGCGAAGCGAGCAGGGGGCAGAGCCCCCTAGTACTGTACTAACTGGCACACACTGTTTGGGAAGTGAAGAAAAACAGACTAATTTATACCTCTATGCAGTAGGGCTGGAATGTTTAAGATTATAGGTTCAGGTCTAGGAGAGGACAGATCTGGGACGAACACAGCAGGAACCTGTTAACAAAATGAAGAGAATAGGTTTTTGAATTATGTGTATTATGCCTAAATGTATGAGATAAATTACATGGTTATCTTGAATTATTACTTGGATTACATGTAAAAGAAGGGTCATTTAGATTTTTAGGATAAAAGCATTTTTACTGAATAAAATATGTTTAGGGAAAAAAAAAATGCTTCCGATGCTGTCAAAAATGGGTTGTGCTGCTCCAGTGTGGAATTTGACCTGGTTTGATAAATTATTTATTTAAAGAATAACTGTAGTGGTTTACTTGTCTAGATTGGAAGTTGGCATACATTGTAAGTAACAGAAACATTTGAAAAAAAGTAATTGAATAGACATTTTTGCACTCATCCTGATAACTTGTTTTGCTGCTGCTTCCCCAGCTGATGCTGCTGTCATTAATGCCGTATGTCTTTGACTTCAGACTTATTTACGCTAGCTTCTATTTATTCAATTCTGAAAAGAAAAATCTTAGATTGTGTATTGTTGCTTAGTTATCATTACTTTCTAACATTTTCTAGCAGTTTTCAAACATATTTAGACTTCTATTGAGTTATAAAGGGTCTGTATAATTGGAATTGTACCTGTATGTCTAATTAATTTTTATAAATTCACTTGGTGTCTTTTGAACAAAGAATAATAATGTAATATACATTCCCTTTGTCAGTATTGCTAATATCATTTTTAAGAAGTCCTATTTTTTGTAATCTATTTAGTCACAAAAGGTAGTTCTGAAACATTTAAAATGTGTTGCATTTAATTCTAAATACATTTATATATAATATATATAATGTGTTTATTTAATCTTTTAAGGTTGTTACCATTTAAGAGATGAGCTGACTGAAGTCCAGAATATGATGAAGCCAAAAAATTGTGAGAAGTGGGCATTTAGTAATCTCCCTAAATCTGAAACTGTAAGTATGCTTTGGTACATGGCATTTCACAGGAGATATTTTGCCTGTTTAGATTTTTTTCAGATCTGTAATATGTGGCCTTTTTAAAGCTTTTAAATGTTAGTGTGCGGAGAATTATAAAATGCAAAGAAGATTAACTGTTTTCTGTTTTGTTTAACTTGTGGATGTTCAGGTTACATTGAGGTTACATTTTGTACATTTTCAGGGCAACAAAATTAATACTTCTATTATTCTGTGAATTAAAATGTAAAAGTTGTTTTTATTGTTTTTAAGTACTTTTAAAAGTGTTTAAATAAGCATTTCTCAACCAGTAGGCTGCAATCCACATTTGGGTTGTGGGCTTTTGCGGGTGGGTCAAGTATTGCTTATTTGGTAGTATGGTAGTGTGTCACTGCTCTGACGATCGTGCTCGATTAATCCCCCTTTCCCCACTCTCACAATCCCACTTTGTTCACCAAGACGGTCAACATATCCCCAACATCCACCCCGTTACCCCCAGGTCTGAAGATCTGGTTCACCTAGAGGGGACTGAACCCTCTTCTCACCCTGGTGGGTTGCAAAGACAATTAAATGGGAAAAAGTGGGACGTGACACCAAAACGGTTGAGAAACACTGCCTTAGATAACCTTCAGAAGTTAATTTTTTTTTGGTGTGTGTGTGTTTTACCAGTAAATAAATACTAGTTTAATTTATCTGATTCAATCTACAAGTTGCAATTGAAAGATTCTCAAAGTTTAATTTCTGAATAAACAATTTAACAATATTTTACCTAAATGGCAACATGTAAAAGTATTTTAGTCTTCCGTGACATTAAGTGCATCAAAGTGAAAATCTGTTAGCTAGTTTACAACAATATGATTAAATACTGAAGTCCCAGAGATCTTCCTTAATCATTATCAAGCAAAAACACATTTTAAGCTTTGATGATTTGCAAGGATTTTAAATTTTGATTATCAGCAGTAATTTTATTGAATCTGAACCTGATAGGACATCTCGTGTTTGCTTTACTGATGCTATTATCAGCAGTTTACAGTATACCAAAACTATGTTCTCAGGTACACTTAATGAATATTACATATGTGGGAGCAACTATGTATGTATTTCAGAATAATTGTTTTACTACTTTTTGATGTGTTCACTCTAAACATCTGACTTGTTCTAACCCCGTGCAGTTAAAATGTTTTGCATCCATGTACGACTTTGATAGCCCAGAGAAGATTAGTCTTGCTATCTTTTAACAGGTGCAGATTAACTATCATTCTAAATTCTTAATGCAAATGTTCTGTGAGACTGTGACTCTCACCTTTTGACATCTGATTAAAATACTAGTTTATGTAGAAACCCCAAGTAATGTTGTATCTTTCTGTTTTAATTTGAATTTAAACATGTATTTTTTTTCCCCCAGTTTAACCTAAATGCTTTCATGTCCTTATCAATTTACTGTATGAAAAGATCATCAACAATCAATCCATATCCTCTTTAGTTATTGTGTTTCATACTCGCAGGAAGCAGGACGAGGCAGCATCTTTTACTATTGGCCTTCAAGACAGGAAATAAGAAGCAGATCACTAAAGTGCAACTCGCCAGGTTAGTCGTTTCCAGATAACGCGCTGTTTATTAAAGTGATGCATTGATAATACTTAATGAGTATTGTAAAGTCTGCAAAAATACATGTCTTGATGTTAAAATACTGTGATGATTTTTAAGAAAAGAATTGTCCCATTGAATAACTTTCTGTGGAATGTGAAGTGGGTGGATGAGCTTATTAAAGTTCATCTTTTTAATCATGCAAAAGATAGTTAAATGATTTGGGGATCAGTGCTAACACTGACATGTATGTTAAAAAGGATAAGATTTCTTGTTTCCCATTGTTTAAAATGAAAATTTAACTTAAAATACTAATTTAGTGCCCATTTTTAAAAACACTTCATTTGCACAATATAGTGGAACCTCGGTTTGCGAGTAATTTGTTTTTTGAGTGTTTTGCAAGAAGAGCTAAAATTTGTAATAAATTTTGACTTGATAAACGAGCGAGGTCTTGCAGCATGAGTAGTATGTATACACTTTGTCTGCTGAGCGTCATGTGATCACAACTGAGCTGATGGTTCTTCTCTTTCTCTCTCACTGAGAATTGTGCGCAATTGTCTCTTATTCTCCGTCTGAGTCAGCATCCTTCACTCATATAGTCAACATCCGTACGAGCACATAATGTTTACTACAGCATTGTGACTGTGTGTGTGTGTGTGTGCGCGCACGTGTGTGTGTGTGCAGTGACGTGCGAGTCCCTGTCTTGCACCCCAAAACACTAGGCTGAGTCTCAGTACTTTAGTGACACCAGCTTTATTCAGCTTGAAACAGCAACAGTGCGGTTATTTATTATTTATTGTAGCAGGATCTGCCACTCTCCTATACACAGACACAGCAGTTGGGCAGGATTCGTGGCCAAGTAGTACTGTGCCCTGCGCATTTATAATGTTCCTTGTTCTTTGGCTCACCCATCGACGGCAGGCACTTATAGCATGTCCGCGATCTTTTCGGATTCACTTTTACAGCGGACTGCTACAGCGCTGGGAGACTGCGATTGCTTTGGGACGCTCTTCCGCGTGTCGTCCCGTTGGGTGGAATCACAAAAGAGTTTAGAAACTCACTCACACCAGCCATGATTCTTTTCAAAGATAAAGTGCAGGTTAATTTGTTTTGTGCATTTTTACTTTATATTTTGTATTAATCATTTTTATATAAATAGTTTTGGGTTGTGGAACGAATCATCTGAGTTTCCATTATTTCTTATGGGGAAATTCACTTTGATAAACGAGTGCTTTGGACTGCGAGCACGTTTCCAGAACGAATTATGCTCGCAAACCAAGGTTCCACTGTATTTTTTTACTTTTACTATTATGAATGAATAGTTTATGAGGTTTTCTTCCCTTGTTAATGCTTTATATGTAGATGATGCTACTAAATTGCTTTTCTCATCTTAACAGAAAGCATCTTTGGAGCAAAATGAAATGAAAAGAATACTTGAAGAATAAAGCACCTGCTTTGCATCTGTTAAGCATGGCAGGGCTACAGCTTGTTACCCCTGCTTCATCTCCAATGGGTCCATTTTTTGGACTCCCTTGGCAACAAGAAGCAATTCATGATAATATTTATACACCAAGAAAATATCAGGTATGCTACAACAGTTATGCTTAAATTATGTTTTATATATAGAAACAATTTCTCTGTTATTTTTTATTTTGTCAGTGTACACCAATGAAATCACATTTTAGTCCATTAATTGATCTTTCAGGTATAAAAATGTCTGATTAATATTTATCTTTTGATTTTACCACAGGTTGAACTTCTTGAAGCAGCTTTGGAGCAAAATACTATTGTCTGCCTAAATTCTGGCTCAGGGAAGACATTTATTGCAGTACTTTTAACAAAAGAACTTTCCCATCAAATTAGGCACGACTTCAGCAAAAATGGAAAAAGAACAGTTTTCTTGGTTAATACAGGTACTTGTATAAGTGACAAGTGTTATATGTATGTGTGTGTATATATTTGTATATGTATACAGTAATCCCTCGCTATATCGCGCTTCGCCTTTCGCGGCTTCACTCTATCGCGGAGTTTATATGTAAGCATATTTAAATATATATCGCGAATTTTTTGCTGGTTCGCGGATTTCTGCGGACAATGGGTCTTTTAATTTCTGGTACATGCTTCCTCAGTTGGTTTGCCCAGTTGATTTCATACAAGGGACGCTATTGGCAGATAGCTGAGAAGCTACCCAACTTACTTTTCTTTCTCTCTCTCTTGCGCTGACATTCTCTGATCCTGACGTAGGGGGATTGAGCAGGGAGGCTATTCGCACACCTAGATGATACGGACGCTCGTCTAAAAATGCTGAAAGACTATCTTCACGTTGCTCCCTTCTGTGCAGCTGCTTCGTGAAGCGACATGCTGCACGGTGCTTCGCATACTTAAAAGCTCGAAGGGCACGTATTGATTTTTGATTGTTTGTTTTTCTCTGTCTCTCTTCTCTCTCTCTGCTCCTGACGGAGGGGGTGTGAGCTGCCGCCTTCAACAGCTTTGTGCCGCGGTGCTTCGCATACTTAAAAGCCAAACAGCCCTATTGATTTGTTTGCTTTTCTCTATCTCTGTGACATGCTCTGCTCCTGACACGCACTCCTTTGAAGAGGAAGATATGTTTGCATTCTTTTAATTGTGAGACGGAACTGTCATCTATGTCTTGTCATGGAGCACAGTTTAAACTTTTGAAAAAGAGACAAATGTTTGTTTGCAGTGTTTGAATAACGTTCCTGTCTCTCTACAACTTCCTGTGTTTCTGTGCAAATCTGTGACCCAAGCATGACAATATAAAAATAACCATATAAACATATGGTTTCTACTTCGCGGATTTTCACCTTTCGTGGGGGGTTCTGGAACGCAACCCCCGCGATGGAGGAGTGTTTACTGTATATAAATACAATGTTACCCAGCTTTGCCCTGGTGATTTTTTAAATCAGTGGGATTTAGTTTTAGTGGCTCAAGTACTTTTCTGTGTACAATATTTGTATTTTTGTTTTTACCTAGGGCTAATATTATAAGTTTACTTGAGCTGCTTACTGTTGAACATGCTACATACAGTCCTTGGTGATGGTAGTGTGAGAGAGATTAAATCAGGATACTACAGTGCATCCGGAAAGTATTCACAGTGCATCACTTTTTCCACATTTTGTTATGTTACAGCCTTATTCCAAAATTGATTAAATTCATTTTTTTCCTCAGAATTCTACACACAACACCCCATAATGACAACGTGAAAAAAGTTTACTTGAGATTTTTGCAAATTTATTAAAAATAAAAAAATTGAGAAAGCACATGTACATAAGTATTCACAGCCTTTGCCATGAAGCTCGAAATTGAGCTCAGGTGCATCCTGTTTCCCCTGATCATCCTTGAGATGTTTCTGCAGCTTCATTGGAGTCCACCTGTGGTAAATTCAGTTGATTGGACATGATTTGGAAAGGCACACACCTGTCTATATAAGGTCCCACAGTTGACAGTTCATGTCAGAGCACAAACCAAGCATGAAGTCAAAGGAATTGTCTGTAGACCTCCGAGACAGGATTGTCTCGAGGCACAAATCTGGGGAAGGTTACAGAAAAATTTCTGCTGCTTTGAAGGTCCCAATGAGCACAGTGGCCTCCATCATCCGTAAGTGGAAGAAGTTCGAAACCACTAGGACTCTACCTAGAGCTGGCTGGCCATCTAAATTGAACGATCGAGGGAGAAGGACCTTAGTCAGGGAGGTGACCAAGAACCCGATGGTCACTCTGTCAGAGCTCCAGAGGTCCCCTGTGGAGAGAGGAGAACCTTCTAGAAGGACAACCACTACACGCCTTTGGCCGCACCGTGTTCATTCTCGGTGGGAGGATGCACGCTGCAGGCTGCATACTGTAGTGGAGGTGACTGTAGTGGGTGGGTGGTGAACCGCCCCTCGCTACTC
This sequence comes from Erpetoichthys calabaricus, assembly GCF_900747795.2. Classification (NCBI taxonomy): domain Eukaryota; kingdom Metazoa; phylum Chordata; class Cladistia; order Polypteriformes; family Polypteridae; genus Erpetoichthys; species Erpetoichthys calabaricus. Next base: position 30,683,940 of record NC_041409.2, on the reverse strand, counting down.
CCATTCATTCTCAATAGCAAGCCTGCTTGTACTGTTACGTACACAGGAGGAAGTTGTCTCTTGTCAGTACACCAGACATGCAGACGAGGGATGCCTGCCTGCTGTGATAGATGTACAGTGCTGTGCAGAAGAGCTCATCTTAACCTTTTGTCTTCACCCTTCAAGAATGTCTCTGAAACACAAATCTGATGCAAGTGCTGGTGATACAGTAAAGAAGAGAAAAACCATCACCATTGAAAATAAAGTAGAAATAATAAAAAGGTCAGAAAGAGGTGAAACTCCATCATTCATTGGCAGAGCACTTGGTTACAGTCGGTCAACAATAGCATTTATTAAAATAATGTACCTTTTCCGACTTACATACAAATTCAACTTAAGTACAAACCTGCAGTCCCTATCTTGTACGTAACCCGGGGGACTGCCTGTACTGCCTCAGTATATAATGGACTTGAATACATTTCTACCAATCTAATCTCATCTCCAGACAGAGGAGCAGCTTCAGCGACAGACTACTGTCACCACCCTGCTCCACTGACAGACTGAGGAGATCGTTCCTCCCCCAAACTATGCGACTTTTCAATTCCACCCGGGGGGGTAAACGTTAACATTATTCAAAGATATTGTCTGTTTTTACCTGCATTTTTATCAATCTTTAATATTGTTTTTTGTATCAGTATGCTGCTGCTGGAGTATGTGAATTTCAGCACTCAATATTGATTGTTGAATAATGTGGTAAATGAAATGGCAATATGCAAGTGTATAATGGTGGTGGCTTTTTCGAAAATGCAAAGCTGTGCACTAATTAAAAAAAAAAAAAAAAATAGTGAAATTAGTTTCTCTCAGATTTATTGTCACGTGTCACATATCCCCGATCCACCAAAGTGATCAGCAGCTGCTTGATATTTTTCCATGTTACCAACTGCAGTCATTTCTCCAACAGTGAAGTAAGCCACATTGCAGAGGTGAATAACCACTTCAATGGATAAAAATAACATGTATATATATATATATATATATATATATATATATATATATATATATATATATAATATTTTTGGCATATATAATTAAAAAAATATAATTTACTTTTGCAAATGAATTATTTAGTGAGAATTTTATGTTCCTGCAATATCTATCTATCTATCTATCTATCTATCTATCTATCTATCTATCTATCTATCTATCTATCTATCTATCTATCTATCTATCTATCTATCTATCTATCTATCTATCTATCTAATATTTAGAGACCATCTGGGACACTCTCCATTTAGTCAGCTTGTTCATATCCATCATATTGAATCTAACCAGTTAATAGTATATTTGCATTTTTATCTAACTGAAGTGAATGTTTTTAAAATAAGATGCCTGTTAATAATACTCCTCTTATTAATCTTATTAAGTCAGCATTTTTGTGAGTTTATTTGACTTGTATGTCTGTTCATCTTTTGTTTTTTAGTCTCCATATCCAATAGATAAAGAGATTATGTGTAACCACTGGGTTTGTTTGTTTATTTTTTAAAGCATCTTGTGTTATACAGCAAGCAGCAACAGTTCGAACTCATTCTGATCTTCAAGTTGGTGAGTACACAAATGCTGAAACAACATGCACATGGACCGAAGAGAAATGGATCCAGGAAATGGCTGAAAACCAGGTAGATATTTATCATACATTATTTTTCTCTTTAGGGTTCTATTGTAGCTAGAAAATTAAGTTAATATTTTTTATATTAACCATTTTGTGTATGGGAAAATAATTTCTGTTGTTTTTAGTCGATTTGTTTTTAATATGTTACCAATTTGACTTGAATTGTTTAATAGTAAAAGTCACTAGTTGAAGTTTAGTACAGTGAAGATATAAATTTAGAATCTGTGTACATCCTTATATCTAGTTCTTAGGCAGTATAAACTCACAATATTTAAAAATATACCAAAAATCTAGCAATATATTTCTGACTTTAATAGTAAGTTTTAAAACTAATTAGCTTCCCCCACCACAGCACTCCTATAGCTTTTATCGAATGAAAAGAAATGATGCTTCTTGCGGATGTGAAGTTTAACAGCGAAGTCCAAACTTGTGACACAAAGTATTTTTTTATTTTTAGAAGGAACTCTACAGTCTTGTTGTCAGATGTAGTACTTTGAGCCTATATTTTATTTTTGTTAATAATGTGACTTTTTAAAAAATAGCTTGAAAGAAATGTGTTAACTATTTCAACATATGTAACTACATATTTCAAAATTACCTTACCGTGATACAATGTCTTATGTAGATGATGATACCTGTTTGTTGGTTTTGTGTCAACAGTGTTTATACTAGATTAGGTTTTTACTAACCTATTTAATATGAACCAACATTATAGCATACTTTGATTTGTATACAGGTTTATGAACACTAATTGGGCCACTGGTAATCTGGTTCCACTGCTAATTCGGACATAATTTCCACGAATTTACCTTCAAATACTGTATGCCACACTGACTTGCCTCTACTGTTTTGGTGGCGTTGGTTTCAGTATCATCTGTTGGTGCAAACTCTCAAGCTATTCGTACTTGTTTTTCTGCGTTTATTTTTACAATCTTCTCATATTTAACTCAAGCAATAGTTCTAATGCGTAAAGGAAGTGTATCTCGAAACATAGCACAAAGGACTATAGGAGGTATTTTCTACAAAAAAGGAAATGAAAATTATAAAATGAAAATGCTGTCTTTATTTTGTCATTTCTTTTTCAAAGTCTATGTGCAAGGATACTACACAAATTAAAAATAAAATGAAATAATATAATTTGTGAAATTTTTAAAAATAAAATTAAATCACCCTTTTTGTTGTTACATTTTCCATACCTGTCTTAGTGTGTCATAATTAAAATGAAAATACAATCCCCACTTTAGAATCCAGAAGCTCAAACCCCCCTGTGCTATTTGATCGATCTGACGTTAGTAAATGTAGATGCATGCAACTCTAACCACCTCCCTCCCTTTCAATCTAATGTTCGGAAATGGTCCGTGAGGAATATCTGCAACTAAAAATACACAATATGAAGAGGAAGAAAAGGATGATTCAGCTTCTGATTGATAACTGTGCTGCCCACAACAAAATTAGATAATGTTTGGGTTGAATTCCTCCCACCCAATTGCACAGCAGTGCTTCAGCATTTGGGTTTGGCATCATTCTCGCACCCTGAAAGTGTATTATCGCAAGGAAATGCTGAGAAAAATTCTTGTTAGCATAACTTGTAGAAAGGAGATGATTAAAATAAACATGAAAGAAGCGATTGAAATGATTGCAGATGCCTGGATGCAAGTTAAAGAAAGCACTATAGCAACAAATACAGAATGTCATTACAACGAAATTTTCATTAATACGAAATATTTGTTTAGTCCCTGGCAATTCGTTTTAACAGAATTTTACCTGTATATCATATATGGTATGGTATATATAAGATGGAGTTTGGAGGATGTTAAAGTCTTTTTATTATTTAGATGTGCTTCTTTTTAAGCCTGCATACCCTGGGTTCATGTCTACGTGTCTGTTAATGGGACTGCATTTAAATGTTGAATATGTATTTACTGTTATTTATTAATTTGTGCCATTTAAAATTACTGCTAATACAGAGTCATCACTGAACAAAAATAGATTGGGTTGGGTTTCAAGGCAAAAAAGGCTGTGAACTATTGTCTTAGGCTGCTTAGATTAGTGTTGTGTGATTCAGAAAATAGTTACAGCGGGCAATAATTAATTGAAAATTGATTTGGTCTGTGTCATGTCTGTGTTGATTAAGGTTTGTACTTTGCATGTGCATAAATTAGTATATTGCTGTATCATGGTTTGAACCCCTGACAGTAGGTTGTTTTCCTGAATCTAATGGACAAGGGGTTTAACTCACAAGAAATGACCCTGCAAGTAATTCTCCATTTTCTGTAATAAGAAAATGTTAAAAGGCAAGCACAAAATATCTGCTGGAATTTAAAGCATTGTATTCTCTCTTTTTTAGGTTCTTGTAATGACTTGCCACATATTTTTGCACATACTAAGGAATGGCTTTTTACCTCTGGATAAAATTAACCTGTTGGTGTTTGATGAGTGTCATCTTGCAATCATGGACCACCCGTTTAGGGATATCATGAAGGTATTTGGTTTTTTTTAAGACACATACAGGTTCTAAGGTGGTGCATGGCTCAGTTTATACATTTGTATTAATTCATATTTGCTTTTTTAATTTTACATGTACATAATAAAAACACAGAAGGTAAATAGCAGTGTACACCAGTCATTTCATACTATAGAAATAGGTAGTTTGTACATAGATGGGCTGTAAATTTCTTGCGCACGCAATACACCCCAGCAAGTCGGATCATTTTACCGAAGTTCACTTTTTATATACTGTATTTAATCTTAATATTGCCTGGGTATTGTGGTTAGAACTCTTTTGAAAGTGAATTAATAAAAATAATGCAGTACTTTTATTGATTTCATAAAATCTTAACATATTAGCATATTTATAAAATACATAAAACCCTAATAAATCACTTAAAATAATATCATTCCTATAGTTCAAGCAAGTAATATTCTAATAGGTAATATGAAGCTTTTATGCAACAAAGATTTAAGACCAGTTTAGACCACCGAATGATTGAAGTGTTCATTTAAATAATGTAAAAGAAGTACTTGGTTTAGTTGTCTACATCTGAGAGAGTGTGTAATCTTCCTTTGCTATGCTAGTAACTTAGTAATGAAGAAGAATACATTAGTTGATTAAAACATAAGTTATGTTCTCAAAAGTTGATTTCATGTCATAGCACCCCTAAACAATACCAAGCATGATCCTTTTGACTTAGTACTGTATTATTTTAAAATCAGATGCCTGTGCACTCTACCTCTCTTTATAAATAAATTTCCACACATCATATTCTTTGTGTTTCATTTTAATTAATATTTACTTTTGGTTTAAGAATGTGTAGATGAGTAAACTGTTACATAAGTGATGTTTGTATTTGCATTTTTTAGATATCCCTTTTTATGTATATAGTATTCATAGTTGTCATTTTTATGTTCCCAGATATGTGAAAACTACCCTTCCTCTCCCCGAATATTGGGTCTTACAGCTTCCATTTTAAATGGTAAATGTGACCCCTCTGAGTTAGAGGAGAAGATTCAAAACCTTGAAAAAATTTTAAAAAGTAATGCAGAAACTGCTACAGACCTTGTTGTCTTAGACAGGTAGGAGTTTATCCATTGTTACTTTTTTTTTTTTTGGTAAGCTATTTGGAACTTTTCATGCTTCCATATTATTTATAAATGTATTAATGTGTTAAGGGGTTTGTTCTTACTTTCCTCACATCTTCAAGGTACTCGTCCCAGCCTCGCGAAGTTGTGTTAGATTGTGGACCATATATGGATAAAAGTGGACTTTGTGAAAGACTTTTAAATGAATTGGATGAAGCACTTAATTTTCTTAATGACTGCAACCTGTCTATACTTCATGAAGACAAAGATCCTACATTTATTTCTAAACAGGTAACGATACTTACTCAATCATTATTACTTTTATAACTGATTTTCAGTTAATATTCCAGTACATATATGACTTTTTTCACACTCCTTTCGGACATAGCCTGGGTCTAGGAGCTCTCTGAGAGACATAAAAACATTTTCTAAAGTGAATTGAAAATTAACTGAAAACTTGGAGGTGATTCCTGTGGACTGTGAAAATGTGACCATATTTTTAAAGACCCTTTCAGAAGATGTCAAAAACAAAAATTTTCTCATGTAAACTCACCTCTTTATATATGACCAGTAATGGCACCGTGCAGTGAATACACTTGACTTGAGCATTCCTAGTTTTCATCCTCTTTCTCTGTACGTTTCCATTCGTTTGCTCAGAGGTTGATGCGTTGCTGCTTCCTGAGCAGCTCTTCTTTTCTCTACCCTAGCGGCCCACTGCTTCTCTTCTTCCATCGGCATCTTTTCACGTTAAAACTGATTAAGTCAGTGTTTTGTGTTGCAGTTACTTAGTATGTTTTCTTTAATTTTTCACTTAATCTGGCACTTAAGTCTTCAATCTGCCTCAAGAACAATTGAAGATATGAAGATGTAGGGGAAGTGACAGCGAAGTGTGGTAGGGATGAGGATGGCACCCATACGCATGTGTTGCCCTGCTGCCCTCTTCCGAGAGTTTATTCTACAGTAAAATAAAAAGAGGAATAACTTTGAGGTCAATCATCACCCTGAAAGCGGATAGTAGAGGTGACGTAGTATATGTGTACCAAATTTAAGGTCAATTGGTCAAATGGTTTGCGAGCTACAGGTGATTTAAAATCCTGGACAGATAAATGAACAGCCATAGTAGCGTATTAAATATAAAGAATAGTAAAAACCCTAGCCAGAGATGGCACTAATGCATTGCAGTTCTTGTAAAACATTTATGGGCAGAGTTCACTATTGATAAAGTACAGTATTAAACAAATGTAGTTTGCTTGTTGGAACATAAGAAAAAAAAATCATTTACAAGAGTCTAGAATGCTTGACGTTAGTGCAGCTTAAAATGTGCATGAAAAAGTTTATTTGTCCATTTAATAAATTGATGTGTTAAACACCTGCCATGAGCTTCTAGATTCACTGAGTAAGGTTTAGGTCATGCTACAGATAACATTTTTTTTGGTACATGCTGTAAATGGATAGTGAAAAATCTATAAGGTGTATAATCTTATGTTTGTAATAAACTGTAAGAAAGTGAGATGGCTAAAAGAGATGATTAACTTTTTTGATTTTTGTTTTTTCTTTTCTTTTTGAAATAAACCCATTTACCTTGGAGCATTTGAAAACTCTGTTTTACTGTAGTACTACTTTTCTCACAAACGTCTCCAATGAAGATTTCCTCTGGATGGCATATTCTTTGATTGAAAACCATATGATATACTTACAACATTTAAAAAAAAATTAAATTTGTCTTTGTATTTGTGTAGGTGCTGAATGACTGCCGATCAGTATTGACAGTTTTGGGACCTTGGTGTGCAGATAAAGTAGCAGGGATCATGGTAAGGGAACTACAGAAATACATCAAGCATGAACAGGAGGAGTTGAACAGAAAGTTCTTACTGTTTACAGACACTATTTTAAGAAAAATCCACGCTCTCTGTGAAGAACACTTCTCCCCCACTTCCCTGGACCTTAAATTTGTTACCCCAAAAGTAATTAAATTACTTGAGATACTGCATGAATATAAACCATTTGAGCGGCAGCAGTTTGAAAGTGTGGAGTGGTATAATAACAGAAACCAGGATAATTATGTGTCCTGGAGTGACTCTGAAGATGATGATGAGGATGAAGAAACGGAGGAGAAAGAAAAACCTGAAGCTAATTTTCCTTCACCTTTCACCAACATACTGTGTGGAATTATTTTTGTTGAACGGCGTTACACTGCAGTAGTTTTAAACAGGTAATAATTTAATTTTCATTTTGATGTAGTAAATTATTTTTGCTGTAACTACTAGTGCATAACAGTAAATTTAGCTCAATTATCTTCCTGTGTTTGCAGGTATTGTGCCTTATAATGTGCTTATTAAATGTACTTGGTTGGTCAGTAAAACATAAATACCTTAAGGTACTTTACAGGTGATCATTAAGTATCTCATAAAAAGTAAGTATTACATGACTTGTACTCACAAGAAACACAAAAGTGGTATAAAGTCCTAAATGTTAAAGCACATACAGTGGATATAAAAAGTCTACACACCCCTGCCAGAATTGCAGATTTTGAGTAATAAAAAAATTTAAATCAAGATAAATCGTGTCAGTACGTATTCCACTGTTATTGCAAACCTGCAGTCTATACAAAGAAGAAGTAAAGAAACCAGAAGCTATTTAGTGAAAAAAAAATCATATAAAAACCTGGTTGCATTAGGGTGCTCACCACTTAAACTGATACTTAGTTGAAGCGCCTTTTTATTTTTTTACTGCACTCAGTCTTTTTGGGTAAGAGTCTTCTCAGTTTACCACATCTAGACTTGATGATTTTTGCCCACTCATTCTTGCAAAATATTTCCAGATCTATCAAATTATGAGGAAATCTCCTGTGCACAGCTCTCTTCAGGTCACCCCATAAATTTTCAATTTGATTAAGTTCTGGGCTCTGAACATTGATCCTCCTTTGTTTAAACCATTGTTTTTATCGATTTTGATGTATGCTTTGGGTCGTTCTCATGCAGAACAGTGAAGTTCCTCTTCATCTTCGGCTTCCTAGCAGATGCTTGAAGGTTTTGTGCCAAAATAGACTGATACTTGTAGCTATTCATGGTTCCATCCTCCTGACTAAAGCCCCAGTTCAAGTTGAAGAAAAGCAGCCCCAAAGCATAATGCTACCTCTGTGCTTTTGATGATGTGCTGTTATTTTTGCATAATATATAATTTTTGGAATTATGGCCAAATAGTTCAACCTTGGTCTCATCAGAACATAATACATTTTTCCACATGGTTGTGGGAGACACCTTTGCAATGTTTAGCTGGTCTTGGATGTTTTTCTTTGTGAGAAAAGGCTTTTGTCATGTTACCCTACCCCACACACCAGATGTATGAAGAATGTTACTGATTGTTGTCACATTTAGGGAACAAGCAGTAATTACCAGGAATTCCTGCATTTCCTTTAATGTAGCTGTAGGCCTCTTGGTGGCCTCCCTGACCAGTTTTTACTTTCTTTTCATCGATCTTGGAGGGACATCCTGATCTTGGTAGAGTCCCTAAGACATACTGAGACACATCTTCTCCACTTGTTGATGATAGAGATGCTCTGATGAGTTGGCCGCTGATCGAACAATTTTAAATAAAAAAAAGACTTGATCAGGAAAAAGGCCGATCTCAAAAACCGATATTTTCAACCCCAGCTTTTCTAAGGTTTATGGTAATTTAGTCGCAAGGTATTAAGATAGTTGTGATGGCATACGTCTTTTTTTTTTTGTTTGTTTGTTTCTTTTGCAGCAAACTTCCTACAATGTAAACAAAGAGCATCGAGTGGAAGCTTGTTTTATCAGTGAACGAGATATGATTGGTACATTAGTCTTTCCATTAAAGAAAGTGGAGTAATAAATTTGAACAAAAAGTAATCAGAGAAGTCACCCTGTGCAACTAGACAAATGGCAAGAAAGCCTTTATTTTGTCCATTAAATTAAAATGGACACCACTCAAGTTTGGACAGCGAGATTGTTTAAAATGCAGCATCTTACACTTGTAGCCTCCTTAGCGTTAAATGTTTTCTCAAAAAAACATGTAAAAAGCATTGCATTTTTTTGGCTTGAAAATTTACATATTTATTAAATCTGATCTTTCTGCTGTAAAACTTGCAAAATACTAAAAGTACAAAGTCAGAAGTGTAGAAAGTGTATTAATGATACAAATAATAGTAATAAATAATAATGAAAAATGCAATGCTAATAACTGTATATCCTGTCAAAATGTGTCATTTGTGTGGTATAACTTGAAGCACAGTGAAATATACAACCCAACATCACAGTCAGGACAATAGTCGTGTGGTTCCTTGTGGATTTCCTTTCCAGACTGATCAGCTTTTGAACAGCACGCTGCACATGTACGATTGACACATCTAGTGACCAGTCCAAGATTTGTTCCTGTCTTGCACCTGACGTTGGCAGGATAGGCTTCTGGCCCTCCTGCAACTCTGAAGTGGATAAAATGGGTTTGAGAGTGTTATGTTGAAATTTTATTTCAGGTTGATTAAAGAGGCGGGTAAACAGGACCCAGAATTGGCCTATATCAGCAGTAACTTTATAACTGGCCATAGTATTGGAAAAAATCAACCTCGAAACAAACAAATGGAAGTTGAGTTCAGAAAGCAAGAAGAGGTGAGTGCAATGACAGTAACTGAAGTAATATAGTGCCACAAAATTATGTAATCTTAGTTGCACAGGTATTTTGAAGTATACCAGTCTGCATGTGTTGGTTTCCTATTTAATATGAATAGTGTATCAGCAAGTTTGCTAACAATGCAGCCTGTTTATTATAAGAATTTTTAACCGGTGTCAGAGGTCAGAGTTAAATAAATAAATAAATAAATAAAAAATGTCCAGTTAAGAAAGTATTGTGCTTTTTTGTTATTATGGTTAAGAAATACTGTATATTCAATGCCTGTTCACCTCCCTGGCTTTGAATATGAATTCAAGACTTTGAATTAGATATTTTGGTACCATTATTTACATACTGTAAGAGCCCAAGCCAAAGAAGAACAAATGCTGAAATTAAAAAAAAAAAAAAAAATGATTAAAACATTAAAAGATGGTCAGTAGATGATGTTAGCAGCTTTCACTTTATTTTCGTCCATATTTGTGTTTGGTTTAGTCTTTGCCAGGATTTGCCAGTATCTGTAGGCTCAAAAATACTGAAATGTCTAACTTATTATAATTAATCTGAGCTTATTAAGATGTTGGAATAACTTCAGATCATTTTATTAATTTTTTCATTTGAGCTTTGATGAGTATATCCACTATGCTTTATAACAGGAACATTTTTATTTGCTTGGTACTTTATATTACGTTTTTGCCATGAGCAAAGTTTTTAATTTGACTCCAATAAACTTTCCTTTCCTCATGATCTCAGAGCAGAAGTAGTATTGTTTTCAGTCACTCATTTTCTGCCCACCTTTCCTGCAAGACCACGCCACCTTATCAGTAGTAAAAGTCTGTAGCTCCTCCAGGAGAATACACAGGGCAGGTACCCCATCATCTTCGACATGTTCTGGGTCTTCTCCAAGGGGTGGTGTCCAATGGCATTCTGATTACATGACAAAAACTTGTAAATGGTTTCTTTTATTCCTGACAAACAGTAGTTTAATGTAAGGTAGGTCCTGTTGCATCACTACATTTCTCGGCATGGTATAGAAAGCAGTCCTTTGCAGAAACCTAAATTTTATCTGTTTCTGCATCTCTCAAATCTTATGACAATAGTGTGGATGTAGAGGTAGATTGACAAGTAAATTCAAAATTGAGGCCAATGGGATAGCATCGTCCACAAACTGCAAAAATGCAAAGCTCGGGTTTTCAAAGAGGATATTCTCAAGGCATCAACTGCATCTTGATATTCTGTCAGCTAAGATGACAAGCTGATGAACAGGCAAGACACGTGCATGGTGGAGTACTAAGCCAGCTTTGAATGGGTTTGACTTGGTGCCATGGTTTGTATATAAAATTAGAACTGTTCAAATCTAGAAGTTTTTTTCACCAAAAAACTGCAAAGTAATGCTTCAAAATCAATTAAACAACTTTAAAGATAATTATTTTTTGTACATTAATGGAAAGGACTCGGTATTACTCATATGTATTGGTATAGTTTTACACTGATAAAGTGCATGTGAACATTTCACATTATTGTATAATCTATAAGAACTGATAGATAATGCATCAAGAGATGTCAGCAGTACTTATCAAACTTCTGAGAGTGACAAGTACATACTGTAGTAGCTGCTTTTAAAATGCACTAATTGGTGGACAGCAGAATGGACAGTCAGCTTACAGACAATGCTGTTTCAAAGATGCCGTCAGCAGAAGTAAATAGAAGTTCTACAAATCACAAAAACAAATAGTGCTGCCAAGTTCTTTTTGTGTAAAAACTAATGAAACCGAGAAATGCAAACCTGGTTTTTGGCAGTTGTCACACACAGTACTTGTAACTCCTTTCTAATGCATTTGGCAAGATCAACATAACGGCCATGCATACCACAATTTTGCCTGAAAAATTAATTTTACTCCACAAAGACATCGACTGAATTAGAAACCAACTCATGCAACCGTGACTCACCTGTTAAGTTGTCGTAAATCAAAATTATAATTCTTTAGCCTGCTTGTCTTCCTTTCATCCGTCAATTGTTGTGACTCGCTTTAAGGATGTAATGAGGTTGAACTATATTATTTATTAATAAAAATTGTAATTTGGCATTGTCTGTATATTTATAGCCTGTATATTAATCACCTGCACTAAGTGAAGTAACTTTTTGGGGAAAAAGGTAAAGCCATTCTTGAAATGGTTTAAAAATTAGGAGGCAGCTGGCAGTTGTCAAATGGTTTCTGAGATTTAATTTGTGTACAACAGGTAAATGCTGACGGTGCTAAAGATGTGGCTTTTTGTTCTATTGTAATGTAATTCATTCTTTGGTTGACAAGTTATTGTGTGTGATAATATATCTTCATTTTTATAGGTACTTCGAAAGTTCCGTGCTCATGAAACAAACTTGCTTATTGCTACAAGTATTGTGGAGGAAGGTGTAGACATTCCAAAGTGCAATTTGGTGGTTCGCTTTGATTTGCCAACAGAATACCGGTCTTATGTGCAGTCGAAAGGAAGAGCAAGAGCCCCACTCTCAAATTTTGTCATGTTGGCTGACAGTGATAAAACTAAAGCTTTTGAAGAGGATCTTAAAACATACAAAGCTATAGAAAAGGTAAATCTTTATTTTGTAACTAACTCTTAAAATTTACATAATGATTACTCATTTTTATATAATATATTTTACAGCAGTATGAAATTCCACATTTGTTTGCCTGCTTTTACATGAATAGGGCACTTGTAGAAACATGAAAACAATAGAAACACAAATGTTATTTCTGGTGTCAGTGTACCAATCAGTCAGCAAGTGAGTCGGCCAGTTGAGTGTCGGTCTACTGCAGGGTCCATTCATTCACACTCTTACAGTACATTGGACCAACTTAAAAATCACCAATTAACCTTACTTTTTGGATATGCTAAGAAAACAGTTGTACCCATAGGAAAACGCATAAACAGTAGGCATGGGGAGGATATGCAAGCTGTGCACAGACAATGACTGCATAAATCTAGAATTCTGGGTCAGTGAAAGTGAGCAGGTGTGAATAGTGGCTTTGCAGCTTAAGAAATTATTAAGATTATTGTATACCTTTACACATAACAATATGCAGAATAATTATATAACCATTTATAATTCTGCAATACCATTCATGCTTTGTAAACTATTAAAAAATGTGTACAACACTATAGCCTTCTGCGTTAAGTCTAATTAAAAAATATCCTTATTTTTAGATAAATGTTTATTTAAAGCTTGAAAGATGGGTGCATGAAACATTCAAAATGGTATATGGGTCAGGTTAACTTTGTAAACTCCTTATGAAGTAAACAGGTGCATACTGTAGAACATTTTTTTTTCAGAATGATAAAAAAACATTTGTGTTTATATATTTGTTGAGTAATTGTGTTTTTTAAGTTCTATACTAAAGTAAATGAGTCACAGTCCGTTTTCATTCAGGTGGTAATAAAATATTAAGATGGCAAAAACGGTTTGTTTGTTTTTTTTCTATGTAAATTTTGTTAACGGTGACCTTATTTATCATAATATATCCGTTTCAAGAGCATTTACTACTGAGCATGTCTTAGTATAGTTTTGTAGATGCTACAACCTTCAATGAGGTTTTTTTGTTTGTTTCTTTTAGTATTTGACTAATACTTATTTGTATAATACACTGTACTCTATGTCTTAATGATTTGTAATTTATCTACTTTAATAGTATCCCTAAGAACAGTATCTAAAAATAGGTTTTATTTTTCTTATTAATCATATGCATCTATAGCACTGTGTTTTAATGCCACACTTAAAAAAATTTGGATATTGCGTATTGTCTGTATTACAGATCCTGAGAAACAAATGTTCAAAGTCTGCTGATTATAATGAATTTGAAATCGAGCCTGTTGTGGATGATGATAATATTTTACCACCATATGTTCTGCGAACTGAAGATGGTAGCCCAAGAGTTACAATCAACACTGCTATTGGACATGTTAACAGGTTGGTATATTTAGTCTTTCACTATTTATTATCTTTTGTCTTAAATCATTTTTTTTTCATTATATGCCCATTTCATTAAAATGTATAGTTGTTATTGATGCGTAATGCAAGATTTTTCAAAAACACAATTTTAATTCTTATTGTGTTCAGAGGTAAATTATACATGTAGCTAAGCATATGGCAAAACACTCAATTGTATGCACATTCAAACCATCAAATGAAGAGACAAAAATAAGACATTTCAAAACTATGCAGTGGGATGACTAAAATCCATACTATAATTTTAAAATGAGGCATACAGTATTTCTTTGTAACAGTTTATAAAGTGCATAAATATTCATGGCTATGGTGAATAACATTGTTTCAGATGCTACTCGGTTATTGCATATGGTTTACATCTTTGGCATGTATAAAACCATTCTTTGACCCCTCTCACGTCTTGTGGATGTGAAAGGCCTGACTTTTCAAAGGTTCAATGTGGGAACACTCAGAATTGCTTTCTATTTATTGCCATTTATTTTGCCTGTTAGGAAATTTAAAAGATCTGTGGACCTAAAACTTGGCATGCGGATGCAGCCCACAACACAAGCATTCAGGACAAATTATTATTATTTTCAATTATGTCTTTGGAGGTGACTCACAAATATTTCATGTGCATGTTGATGGAGAATTATAGAATTATATCTTTGACTCTGTGTGCGTGTGTGTAATAAGGGAATTCTACCCAACATCCAGACCATAGTATATCTCTGTGTGAAGTTCGTAGTCTGCTGTTCTTATCAATATTTCTTGCTCTTGCCTTAGAAATTTGAAGTCATGTGGCTAACAGCTACTTGATTGACCAAGAACTCCCCACAACACCCCCTTGCGTATTGAGTCATTGTGTTCTTGTACTTTGACCTTTTGTTAATTAATGATGATAACTTTCCCACTATGCCAACATCACATTGACCACAGTTAATTGAGAATCATCAGCAGGTTTAGCAGTCTGCATTACAGAGTAGCATTCTGTACATGCTTTAGCGAGGACTGCCTGTGTAGACACTCATGCTTTCTATATAATTTATATCCTTCATTTACTAAATTTGTTTCATTTATTTTGTCAGTACCTGTTTAGAATATAAACAAAAACATTTTTCTAACTCTCTTCTGAATATCTACAGATGTAAAGACCCAGTTAACTGATTACTAGCTTGTTTTCTTTGAGTGATAGATTTCATCTAGCCTCGACACTTAAGTGTTGTATGTCTCATACTCTAAATTCCATTTTCTATTGCATGATAACTTTATAATTCCTCAGGAGTATTGTGTGTATCAATGTACATGTAATGATTTTTTTGTAAGTTACATTGCATATCGCTATTAAATAAAGAATACTAATTCTAGATGCAATCTTTTTTTTAAACTAGTTGGATCAAAACCTCATTGAGAGGTCCCACTTATGACCATGAGTAAATTAAACAAAACAAAATGTAACTTTTTTTTTGGTCACATGAATCAATATAGGTGAATCTTACAGTATTTTTCATTCTGATTTCAAATATCCAATCAGACTTTCTCTCTGGCAAGGGTTTGAAGTGATACATTATTAGAATTTATAGTAAATATATATTTACACTATGCTGTTTGTATATACATTCCGGGAGTGTCACGTCTAAAAGGTCGATGAATGTGTAAAACTTACAGCTGTACCTGTCCTTAGGAATATCTCTGTGAAGGATCTAACCGTAGTCAGCAAGCATACTGGGACTACCCTTGCCTTGGTATCTTTTCCATTTCAGAAATATCCCAGTGAAACTATTTACCATGATTGTCACTATCCTCTCCAAACTTTACAGGGAAAATTATAAAATGTTCACAAATGGCAATAACAAGATTTTAATCATCAATTTAACTAAAAAAAAAGCAATACACCTTAATAGGGTTTTATATACTTAGCCTAAAAAGACATAAGTCAAGTACTGTAGGAGAAAATATAGGCAAATGTCTGAAATCCACATGAAAATTTACTTTTTAAACACCCCTAATTTGTTCTTTGATAAAAAATGTTTGTTGACTAGTCTTATCATAATGGACAGAGCTGAAGATGGATTTCAGACAAAATTAAATTAAAAAAAAAATGCAGGAGAGGAATATCGGGCAGAGCCCAGTGCACGTGATAGCATTTATGAGTTTTGACATATGTATTGGGTTCAGTTCGCTTTGGATTACATGCAAAGCTGATAAAAAGTATTCACTAGTTTGAAACTAGGAATAGCTGGAAATTTATGACTATAGAGTATATTTATACCCTTTTTGTCATGTTCAAGATTAAATGATCTGATTATTTGATTGTCTGATTAAATAATTTGTTAAACGCAAATAAAAGCAAACTTTACAATCATTGGATAACTTAATATTAGAGTAAAATTTATGAAATCCAAAGGAATATTACTAAAGTTTGATGAATGTTTTTTAACTTCTGTACTTGCTTTCCTTGTCATTGCAAATTTTGTCTTTCACTTTCAAACCATGTGATTGATAGCACTAGCGATCGAATGGGTAATTTGCCATATTAAAATAATTGAAAAACTTAGAATTAACAAGTATTTAACCTTAGCTAAGCATAAGGTGAGATGTATGTTTCTTCTATTATGTGTAATTACTTTTGATACTATTTTGGAAAAAACGGATGAAAGAAAACTTAACATTCAGGTAGTAGCAGTTGGTATAACAAACCATTGTGAAACATCCAGTTGGGTGTTTGGGTTGCAAGGCAGGGATGAGGCACCAGTCCATCACAGGGTCTACTCACCCTTTTCCAGTTTTGAATTGTGAATTAACCTAACCTTCACATCTTTGGGAAGATGAAGGAAACTTGTAATACCTGGAGAAAACCTCATGTGAAAACAGGAAGAAAGTGTTCTCTCCATGTAGCTAGTGTCAAGGTGCCTGACTTGAACCAAGGATGCTAGAATAGTGAGGTAGCATTGCTAGCAAGCAGGTTATCCCTTGTTCCACTGTACCTCCCTTTGATGATTTAGAATCCTGTTGTTAGCCACTGGTGTATTTTCCTTTGAATTTATCTGCACCAGAGAGGTCAAATTTGGTGACATCCACTGCTCATGGAGCTTTATTTCATAAGCCTTATGTTTGTTTAATAATTTGAAGAGATGATTGAACCCAGTACATGTACAGCACATTTTGGTGTAAGCACATAAAATGTTACCCTAAAATTATAATTGATAATAAAAGGATGCAATAAAAGGCTCATTTAAAATAACTTTTATTAAACTTGATTCAGATCATTTTTGTTACTCTTGTATGAAACGTAGGTACTGTGCACGGTTACCCAGTGATCCCTTTACCCACCTTGCTCCAAAATGTAAGACTGTGGAAGTCCATGACGGGTTCTACAGATCAACACTTTATCTTCCAATCAATTCACCCCTCAGAGTTCCCATTACAGTAAGTTTCTCTACTGTTTCTTTGCTTTTCTTCTGTTATTGTTAAATGTTTAAAGTTGATATTTCATTTTGCAGTTTGATTTCCATAATATAATATGTTTTTATTCGGTCACGTTATAAAGTGAGTCCATATTAGAATTGTTTATTTCATTTAATGGAAAGCAATAGAAGCTTCTATCAGTCTGTTAATCAGGGGGATATTTGAGGTCAAAGTTGATTTTCCTTGCTTGTATAGACTGCACAGGTACATTTTTAATTTATTGCCTAGTTAAAATTATTATTAGTTGCTCATAGTAATATACAAGTACATGTTGTATTTGAACTAAAATATAATTGAATTTTTAATTATTTAATCCAAATGATTTTTCAGTAACTTTAGCTAAAAAGGCAATTTTTGTTGATAAACCTTACCTGGTTGTTCAGTACTTTTTAAGAAGAAGCTCACCGCCACCCACATTATTTGGTATTTTTGGTATTAACCCTAAATCAGAGAATGTCAGATTGATCCTTGCTGACAATGGAACATGAAATGAAATTTTATGGCTTGTTATCTTGCTTACCAGTGCTTATGTAACTGACATACTTAATACAGGCGTATTACTTATTCAAATACATTGTATATTGTACCTGCATCTGCAAGAAATAATCTCACTACCCTAATGAATGCTTTGATAATCTGGGCAGTTGTTGCAGGGTACAGTGTAAAGTGACATTAAAGACAATATTAACTACCTAATGAGGTTTCTTCTTACCTGGAAGGACCTTGAATGACATTATTAGTAAACCATATGAAGAGGAGTACTACACCAAGTTTGATCTGTGGTGTGCCATGCCAGTGTACCCCGTAAACAATAAGTGCCCCACTGAAAATTTTTTTATGTATCAAATTGAGGCCACAAAAATAGTTCTAATTTATTTCAATAATCTGTATGTTTTGATAACTGTGCACAACAGTAATTATACATACAATTTTATACTTGGGGACAGCACCATTTTCTCTGTGACAGCTAAACACAAACAACTAGAAAGAATCAGGAGCTTGAAGATTTGCTTACTATTGATTTATTTATACAGAAACCATAGCAAAAAAAAATTCATACATGGGAGTTAGTAGGCTTTGCGCCCTAGGGACCAAGTTACCTGAACTATTCTACAACATTTCAGTAATTAATTTACCGCTCTGATGCTAATCTTTCTGATCATACATAGGTCATTACGATAGCAATTGACGAGAAAAATTATAATTAATTGCAGAATTATGGTGTTTGAGGGTTCCTCTAGTGTACCCTTTTCTGTTGTTTGGCTCAAAAACTAATCAGCACATCGTCATCTCATAACAGACTGAAGTTTCAAGTTTGGCACTTTTTCATCTGGCCATCATAGCTCTAGGCCATCCTTAAGAAACGGGGATACACACCCATTTTCAAGATATTGATGTTTTTAGTATCAGGAGACCCTAAAATGTTGAGATCAGTTGAAAACCAGAGATCGTAATTTTTGATAAATCTAAAGCTTTCACTTCTCCCCCATAGACAATAGGTTATGGTGGGGGAGGGTGCGAAGCAACAATAAAAACCATTAAAACATAAACACAACTATCTCATGAAGAAATAAAATCAGGGCAACTCATTTATGGACAGTACTTTGATTAGTATGACATCAGAAACTACATATGCTGAGACAAGTAAAATTAGTGTTGACATGACCTAGAAACTACAAATGCAGTGTCAGGATCTCTGTATAAAGATTTTCACTGCAGTTTTAAGCAGACTGGCTAAACACAAGCAGTATCATGTACTGTATTGTAAGGCTTAAAAAAAAACAAAAACAAAACACACACGTCTAACCTTTTCACTGATGTATGTTTTATTTGGACCACAAGTTTGGCCACAGTGAAACAGACCACTTTACACATGAATAAACACAGCTATCTTATCTTATCAGGTCTAATCACAGTTACAGAGCCAAACAAGTGTGATCCTTAGAGTAATCGATCATTACTTGTTGTTTAACCCAAAATAGTTTTTAAATGTTTGTAAAGAGGGCCATATTGTCTTATTTCATAGAACTTTTATTGGGACTTGTGCTTATAGCGAGTATGGTCTTGCTTTCTGTTTCTCTTTCCCTACCCATATTCATATTGCTGTCGGTTTATACATAGACCTTTCACAGTGCTTTTTTAATGTCTGTTTGTTCTGGATTTTACCTTCCAATTTTATAAGTAAGGTTAAATTTACAAATTACTCAGCTCTAATGGATAAAACCAAAGTGCTTTTTCAGCAAAGTAGGATAGCAAAGACAAAATATACACTTGTTTTGCTGACTTTGGTTACAAGAAATTCGATAAGACCCATTGTTTCCTGCAGTAGTTTTTAAAGCTCCTAGTATTAGTAGCATTAGTTAAAGATAGTGTATAAATGTTGTAATAAACTTGAAAATACTGAGGTTAAAGTGAGCCTTGAACAAAAGTTCAGTCTTTCTCAGTGTTCCTAGATGGGAGAAAAATGAAAGTTGAAGATATGTGTTTTGTCCTGGTAGAATTTTATATTGCTGTACTTTCCCCTTTTGTATTATTAATGTGTAACCTTTGTCAGAATTCCTCAGATCTCACAGACTTACCCCTGTTTATAAGGTATTATAGTATATAACTTCTCCCCACCTTCCCTTCTACATCAATAACCTCAGGCGATTAGGTGTAGTAAAAGACCAGCAGGAGTTAAGTTACAATTTAAATAATGTATTATTGGTACTATTCATAAATAATAACAATATGCAAAGTACATTTGAATATTTGCAACCATACAACCTGATAAATGGTGATCTGTAGTTTCAGGCAGCACACAGACTTGTTAGTTACTTAAAAATGTCTCCAGTTAAGGCATCATTGGTGGTCAACTTTCTTCAGAACAGGCCGCATGCCTGTCTCAATATGGCTGCCGAGCTGTGCTCTGCAATGTGTTGTCCTTTTCAGTTCATGCATCAGTTTGGTAAGAGAGAGAGAGAGTGGGGTTAAGCAAACAAATTTATAGATTATCTGTCCAACCCCTAGGGCCAATAGGACGTCATGATACTTAAATGCTTCTGATATAAGCCAGTCCCAAACAGCCATACTTCAGACCATTGGGGGAATAGAACATCTTCACACCTGCCCCCAAAACCATATATAAAGGTAAAAGCTTGGCAGTTAGACAGTCTGGCTTTCCTGCGGGGGGGTTCTGAGAGAGACTTTAACAAAGAAACACTTGCCAAACTGGTTTGAGGCACATCCCCCAAATCGAGGGGCTGTAAACATGAATGCTTCTCACTAATGTAACACTAATATTACATTGCTTAGCTTAAGTTACAAATAAAGACATACAAAATATTTATCGACTTACATACAAAATCTCACATCACAACAATATCCAATACAAAATCACCTACTAGCTATTCTTAGAACAGTATAACTGTGTGAAATTACCATAAACTAATAGCTCAATAACCTTTTTAGAATATTTATCCAGAGTTTGGTGTTGTGATTTCACTTACATTTGAACGTGTTTAACGCTTATCGTGGATTGTACTTACAAATTCCAATAAAAATTTTCAGTTTGGATAGTTTCAAATCAAATAACTGAAGAAAATGAAGAACAAGCCATATTATAGTCTTGCAAACTATTTAACAAAACAAAGAAAAATTACAGGGTAAACTATTCAGCCAAATAGTTTTATTAAAAAGGATAGAACTATTGAATCTTAGAGAAAAGTTCCAGAACAAAAATTATTTGTGTTTTCGTACTAAACACAGAGAATCTGCAGTTTAGAATGCCTTGTAGAGAAATGACAGCAGAAGTTATTTACTGTATTAAATGAACAGTACTGTACAAAACTACTGAAAACATGTATGGAGAGCTTTGTAAACTGTACTGTACAACACTACTATGGACAGATTTGTCTGCCCTTATGATGTTTTAGGGTTTTGTCCTCAGACTGTGCCAGACATAAAAATACTGCGTGCAAATTTTTTTTAATGAACACAACACCTGTGTTGTCACAGAATGTAACATTTAACCTCTTCTCCTTTTTTTCTTGTGTGAACAAAGAAAGCCTTCATTTCATCCTATCCAGGTTCTATGTAAAAGCTAACAGTAATACATGCATTGTAAATGTTCAAAGATCCAACACATTCTCTCTATCAAGACGAAACACTTCATAAACCTTCATTATAAGCAAATTTTTTTACAGCTTTACAAAGTTTAATATATACACAATTTTCCCATTTATACTTAATATTTTTTCAATATTTCTGTAACAAGCTGTTTATTTACTAACATTAAGTAGCCACCTACATTCACTTTGACTCACCTAAGTTAAGCGAACTACAGATTGATGATCATTTTTAATGAAATGTTTTTTTTTTTTTTTACTTTCCTTAAAGTTTGTTCTTTACAATGACTAAAGCAAGTTCCCTTTGTAATAAACTTTATCAATGACTCTTCCTTTTTTAGTAAAAAAAAAAAAAAAGTCTAAGTCTGAAACGATTCTGACATTTACTCATTTACTCTGTAATATGTTAATCCGGCATCACAGATGGAAAGCTACATAACCACGGTTATATTTGCATTTTATTGTGCACTCTGTTAATTTTAGAATTTTTTTTCAGCTCTAATAGCACTTTATGATTTATTTGTTTATCTGTTTCTTTTTTTTCCAGGGACCACCCATGGCTTGTGCAAGATTATCAGAGAAGGCCGTAGCCCTCTTATGTTGTGAAAAATTGCACAGTATAGGTAAAAAATAAATAAAGTAGTAAAATGCTGTACTTTTGTGGTTTGTATGTTCTTGTTGCATTGTCTTAAAATCAGATATTGTGGCACTGTCATTTTTAAACCTGTTGTGAAGCTGCTTGATCAGAGTGTTCCTTTTTGCCTGATGCTATGGATCTTATCATTCAGATAAATAACATTTGATCTGTTTCAGTTGTCAATGTAAATGCTGTTACAAATCCTACCCTAGCACGACTTGTAAACACACAATTTTTCTTTTGTGTATTTTTCTTGATGAGGGTGTAGGGCGCATTTCTTATAACAGTGTTTCTTATCCCAAGCTGCCTTACAGAAGTGGGGTAATGATTTTATACCTTCTAAGGACCAAATTATTAGTGTTTTTGAGGGGGGAAAAATTAAAGAACTTATCCATAAATACAAATGTAAAATGTTCTTTAAAATTAAATTCTTTAGCTAGTGCCATTCCCACTTGCTTTTCAAAGAATGTTCTGAAGAAGAGAAGTGTGATTTATAATTAATATAGATGTTCCACAACAATAATAATAATAAGTCTGTAAAACAAGAGACTGCCATATAGTTGATGTTTCCTGATAGGCTTCAGCTCTTATGAATATAATCCTGGACTACACTAAATTGGTTCAGAAAATAGATGTGCAGTTACTACCACTAAAGTATTTCATTAGCCTTCTACTGTAATCTTTTGGAAAACATGTGCCTTGAATTAGTTATTTAAATGCAAAGTGAGTGTACTTTTTTGTTTGTCTCTTTGTAACTAGGTGAACTAGATGATCATTTGATGCCTGTTGGGAAAGAAACGGTTAAATATGAAGAAGAGCTAGATTTACATGATGAGGAAGAAACCAGTGTACCTGGAAGACCTGGGTCTACAAAACGAAGACAATGCTATCCAAAAGCTGTTAGTATAAATGTATAGTTTGAGTAGTTTTTTTTTTTTTTTTCTTGTAATGAACATGTAAATAATTTATATCTAAAAAAAAAATCAATTTAACCTAAAAAGAACAAGCACTGTGAGGATAAAATCTGACAATTTAATGACCGCTTAAACCCACCTATAGAGAACTTAAGTGGATCTTGAGAGTAAAGCTCTGTTAAGTTGCCTGTCATGTGAGCTGTACATGCAGCTTAATCACATGTAATTTCACCCTCATTTTACGTAATTGCTGTCGCTCAGACTCGGTCTCCCTTATTGGTTTAATTCACCTTCAGGTTTTGCATTGTTTGTTTTTATTTTGGATGCTCTTCTCTAGCACTCAGACAATTGTGTTTAAGACCCCTTGCACCACTTACAAAAGTTTCCTTTAAACATATATAAGTTGGCTTTAAGTTTTTATGCAATTTTTTTTAGATTCCTGAATGCCTGAGAGAAAGCTATCCTGTACCTGATCAACCATGCTACCTTTATGTTATTGGTATGGTGCTTACCACACCTCTTCCAGATGAGTTAAACTTTAGAAGAAGAAAGTTGTACCCTCCAGAAGATACTACCAGATGCTTTGGGATATTAACAGCCAAACCAATACCTCGGGTAAGTTTCTAGGTAGAAAATGTAAACTTTGATTTAGGTCTTGACTTTTTTAATTTAACAGTTTCTTTGTGCAGCTGTATGCCTTCTTTGTTAGGCAACATCATCTGTAAGCTTCAGTGTGCATGTGTATATGTGTGTGTTGTTGGGTAAAAACTTTTTTTAAACTTAAAACAAAGTATAAAGTACAGGAGAATGTTTTAACTTGATTTTCACCCACAGTGTGTTTCTTCATTTTCATTTGCAGCTTGTCTGCTTAAAGGCTATAGTAATATATAAAAAAAAATAATACGATCATGATAATAGGATTGTCTTATAAAGACACCTTCATAAGTCTGCCACATAGGTACTTTTTCTGAGTGATTGTTGAACCATTTAATGCTGCTTAGCTGGCTGCAGCTGTCAGTAGTGCTGGAGTTCTTCTCTGTTGCTAAGTAAGCCAGTACAGGTGTTCTGTTAAATACACTGACAGTGTTGGCTGGGATTGGCTCCAGCAGACCCCCGTGATCCTGTAGTTGAGATATAGCGGGTTGGATAATGGATGGATGGATGCTCAATCTCTTTTGTTTTTCTTCTTTTTTTCCAGATTCCTCATTTTCCAGTGTATACTCGCTCTGGTGAAGTTACAATATCCATAGAACTGCAAAAGTCGGGCTTTACTTTGAGTGCTCAACAACTAGAACTGATTACCAGGCTTCACCAGTACATTTTTTCTCACATTCTTCGTCTTGAAAAACCTGCACTAGAGTTCAGACCTGCAGAGGCTGATGCAGCCTACTGTGTACTACCTCTTAATGTTGGTAAGTATTTGACCATTACAGTTACAGTCATATGAAAAAGTTTGGGAACCCCTGTGGATTCTCTGGATTTTTGTTTCTCATTGGCTGAGCTTTCAAAGTAGCAACTTCCTTTTAATATCTGACATGCCTTATGGAAACAGTAGGATTTCAGCAGTGACATTAAGTTTATTGGATTAACAGAAAATGTGCAATATGCATCATAAGAAAATTAGACAGGTGCCTAAATTTGGACACCCCAGCAGAGATATGACATCAATACTTAGTTGAGCCTCCTTTTGCAAATCTAACAGCCTCTAGACGCTGTCCTCCTATAGCCTTTGACGAGTGTCTGGATTCTGGATGGAGGTATTTCTGACCATTCTTCAATACAAAATCTCTCCAGTTCAGTTCAATTTGATGGCTGCCGAGCATGGACAGCCTGCTTCAAATCATCCCATAGATTTTCGATGATATTCAAGTCAGGGGACTGTGACTGCCATTCTAGAACATTGTACTTCTCCCTCTACATGAATGGCTTTGTAGATTTTGAACTGTGTTTTGGGTCATTGTCAATATCCAACCCCTGTGTAACTTCAACTTTGTGACTGATGCTTGAACATTATCCTAAAGAATTTGTTGATATTGGGTTGAATTCATCAGACCCTCGACTTTAACAAGGGCCCCAGTCTCTGAACTAGCCACACAGCCCCATAGCATGATGGAACCTCCACCAAATTTGACAGTAGGTAGCAGGTGTTTTTTATGGAATGTGGTGTTCTTCTACCACCATGCAAAACGCTTTTTGTTGTGACCAAATAACTCAATTTTTGTCTCATCAGTCCAAAGCACTTTGTTCCAAAATGAATCTGGCTTGTCTAAATGAGCATTTGCATACAACAAGCGACTCTGTTTATGGCGTGAGTGCAGAAAGGACTTCTTTCTCATCACCCTGCCATACAGATGTTCTTTGTGCAAATTGTGCTGAATTGTAGGATGATGTACAGATACACCATCTGCAGCAAGATGTTCTTGCAGGTCTTTGGAGGTGATCTGTGGGTTGTCTGTCACCATTCTTTCAATCCTGCTCATATGCCGCTCCTGTATTTTTCTTGGCCTGCCAGACATGCTGGGTTTAACAGCAACTGTGCCTGTGGCCTTCCATTTCCTGATTCCATTCCTTACAGTTGAAACTGACAGTTTAAACCTCTGAGAGAGCTTTTTGTAGCCTTCCCCTAAACCAGGAGACTGAACAATCTTTGTTTTCAGATCTTTGGAGAGTTGCTTTGAGGATCCCATGCTGTCTGTCACTCTTCAGAGGACAGTCAAAGGGAAGGAAGCACAACTTGTAATTGACCACCTTAAATACCTTTATATCTCATGACTGGACACACCTGTCTATGAAGTTCAAGGCTTAACGAGCTCATCAACCAAGTAATCAGCATTGAGCAGTGACAGGCATTCAAATCAACAAAATTACAAGGGGACACACATTTGTGCACAGCCAGTTTTTCACATTTGATTTAATTTCATACGACTAAATACTGCGTCACTAAAAATCTTTGTTTGGAAAACACCGCAGTACTCCTAGGAAACGAAAGACATACCACTGTTATCTTTCTGGTTGAAAGTCGAGTCAATTATTATGCAGGCTGAGAGGGGTGTATGACTGTATTATACTATTGCTTTATTTTAGGTTTATACAAATGTACTTCTTTTTTTTTTTTTTTTTTTTTTTTTTTTTTACTTCTAGTTACTTATTTTATTTTTTCATTTAGATGTTGTATTAAATTGCAATGTGACTACAAATATGAGGCATCCTTTGCTGAACTAAATATTTATGTTGCTGTTATTAACATACAGACATGGACAAATTTGCTGGTACCCTTCTAGCACTTTTTCAATGATCTGTATGTCTCCTGAAAGTGATTAATGAATGTCAGTTGTCCCATGTATACCTGCATGCCAGTGATATGTCATCAAGTAAGGAAAAGCAAGTGTGAAAATGAATAAAGTATTGCTTTCACTATGAAGATATTTTAAAATGACCTGAACACATTTGTTGTTACCCCTAGAAAAGATCAAAAATAATTGGGCTTTGAGTGATTTTTCACACTAGCTGTTTTCTTTAATTAGTATCGCACATGTTTCCAATGATGCCATCACTCAGCCTATTTAAATGGAAAAGAATACTCACTCCAGTGTCTCCTTCACTGAACATAGAGCAGAGAAAGCAAAGGAGAGAGAATTGTCTGAGGAGATCATAAAGAAAATGATAGACAAGCATGTTAAAGGTAAAGGTTAGAAATGTGGAGGAGGCTTAGTTATGTTCTGGGGTTCCCTTTGACCTTCAAAATTGACACAGCTGGAGCGGTTTGCTCAGGAAGAGAGAGACAAGCTGGCAGTTGACAGGTGCAGAAGTCTCATTGAGAGCTACAGGAATCGCTTGTTTGCAGTGATTGCCACTGAGCAACACAATATTGGGTTAAGGCTCCCTTCGTTTTTGTCCATGCCATTTTCCTTTGTATTATTTGAAATATTCTTTTGAACCAAAATTATAAAGCAGAGTCTGATTTTTTGTTAAATATGGAATAAAACAGTGATGGATGCCATTTATTATTTTTTTTTTTTTCAGTTTTAAGTAATTTCAGAGACAAGTGTGGGTCTTTCTTTTTCATGGAAGGGTGCTAACAAATATGTCCATGTCTGTATTGTAAAAGGTTTGAAGTCTGTAGTCACATGAAACTTTAAAACATGTTTCATTGATAGTCACGCAGTTTAAGGCAGGCTTAACCTGTGTCAAATGTAACATATTAAAATGAATCATCTGGAAAGAAACAATTCATTTCAGTTGTTTAAAAATATTTTCTCCACTGCACCGCAATACAAACCTATTTGGCATTGATGGGTTGTGTTAGTAAAGACTACTATTGTTAAAATGACCACACATGGACGGTGTTGAGCCAATACTGACATTTCCTAGCAAACAACTTATTGAGAAGTCATTATCTGTCAGTGGCCGTGGTTTATGTGATCTTGCAGAGTGGCAACCATTTATGTCTTAAGCCTTATAGAAAATAATTTGAATTCTCTCAAAGAAAGTCATTAAACCCAGCTGTTTTGTAGTTTGCAATTTGTATATCTGTCTATACTGTACTAAGAAAATGAAATAGAGTAAATTTCCAGCTGACATGTAAAGAAATGGGAAAAGAAGATCAGCCACTTAATTTAATTTTTCAAAGCAAATTATATTATGCTGTAGCCTTTCTTCTACATATTTTGTTCTCTCATGGATAAGTCCTTATTGTGCTGCATTGCTTAACAATTTGGAAAAGCTCTGATCCTGGAAAGGATTCTTGTGTTCACCATTCATTGGCTTTTAATTTAGCCTGTGCTAAATCTACAACCAAATGATTAGTTTCAGTAGAAATGTTTCTCTAATGGCTGACACAACAGTTGAAGTATTGACTTTGCCATATTCTAGTCAAGCAAGTTAGCAATTATGAGCAGAACTGTAAACATTAATAGATGCTTACAAGAATAAAATCCAGGCACTATTTTGTTAAGAGATGTCTTGTCAAATTTATAGAGTTGATGTATGCTGAAGCTGTTAGCAGTCCTAATCAGCCCAGGGTCTTTGCTGGCATAATTTAAATTTTATATGGGACTTTGCATATTTCATCATATTAATTGGTCATTGATATAGATTTCTTTTTGTGATTCATCTTCATCGGTCAGCATAGTTCTGTGGACTAAGCTGATAAGATATAAGAATACAGGTTAAATCCTATTACTGGTTCACCTTTCGACCTCCAAATGAATGAGCATACCAGTCCTCAAGTTGGGTGTGGGTGTGTATGAGTAACTGTGTTTAGCCATAACCACAAAAGAATTGGGCATGCATACAAGAACATATAAGAACTTCCCTGTTTGCCTCTGCCAGTTGTGTTTTTTCTGGTTCTTTGATTTCTTTCTTCTGATTCTTACTATGTTGACTTTTACCTTCATCTTAATTTCTTGTTAAACTTTCTCATGCAACACATTATTGATTGTCTTCACCCCAAGCAGTTACCTTGTTCTCATGTACATGCTTCCATTTGTTTTCGCTGATCTCTTTAGGTTATGTCTTTGGCTTGTTTTCTGAAGTAGCCTCTCATCATCTAAGGTGTGTTATAGTATGTCTTAGAAGTGAAGTAATAAAGTGCAAGTCAACTGCTTTGATAAATAGTTTATAATGAGGGACATTGAATTGATCTGATTGTTTTCTGCCTCTCTCTCTCAGTTGAGGGCTCCAACATATTGGATTTAGACTTTAAGTTTATGGAGGATATTGAAAAATCTGAAGCACGAATCGGCATTCCCAACACACAGTATACAAAAGAAAATCCCTTTGCTTTCAAATTGGAAGACTACCAAGATGCTGTTATCATTCCAAGGTTAGTATGAAATGTGATAATTTGTTCGCATTTGGGTAGGCTATAACAGAGTGTCCTAATTTGGAATCTAGAAGTTTTAAAGCTTGGCAACATTCAGGTAATTCATTAAAGAAATAAGTAAATTTTCTGTTTCTGAGAGATGTCTGGTTCAGGTTTGGCCTTAGAACTGGCCCAGTGTATCTGGTTTCACACAAGCCTGAATTGCATTGCTAAGAGTTGGGTGTATTTTCTGAGAAATGTTTGTTGCTTTATTTTATTTGGTCTCACAACATTAATTTGACCTAAAGTTTTAATCAGACATATGTTCCAGGGTCACAGTTACCAAAGCCTGCATGCCATGTAGATGCTGCATGCAAATGTAAGTATACCTAGCTAAGTAATTCTACAATATCTATTCTAGAATATCAAGCAAAAGAGATTTTTAAAAATAATGCAAAATTAGGATTTGGCAAGATATGAAGAACATCTCCATTACTGGAACATACTGTGAAAAACTTGTGTTCAAAACACCATCACAGAGCTCTTTTATCATCAAATTGAATAAAAATATAATTGTAGAAGATAAGCCCTAGCTGATTGCTTAGGAACTGCATATTGACCAAACTTTACACATTTTTATTAACCTTTCTACCACAACACAATATTTTAACACAATTGATTCTTGACTTTTATCACTCACACGTCTTTATGTAACCATAGTTGCATCTGTACTGAAAGGCAGCTTCAATAACAGAAATACATTCAATGAAGATTTTAATAGGTGCTTGAAGGAAAAAAGCTAAGTGTGCAAAATGTCATTGCATGATGCATTTTCAGTGTCTAGCTTAGGAGAAAAACATAATGGCTCTTGCAAGATACACTTGCAACAGTAGTTAAATTTGTATTTCATAACAAACCCCCTGGTCAATCTGTGCCTTTTTGAACAAGTATATGATGATAAAATGCATCAGGCTGCAGTCGTCTATGTAGAGGTCCAGTTGTTCTTAGAAAATTAAGCACTGGTTTACCTCATTAAGTTAGAAAACAAAATCTTATTTAGACATTGATCCTAACCAGTTATCTGCTTGAACTTGACAGTGTTTGACATGATATTAATACTGTAAATACCTGCAAGACTTGGAGCCGATGTTATTTAATTTAGGTTTTTATTGAAATTGCTCAATGCATTTGTTCAAAAACTTCACTGCCAAATTAATAAACATCCAGAGGAATAGGTTCAGCAGTTTCCACTATGAAGGAAAGATGCAAACATTCCCAAACTGCCAAGTTATAAATTACATGAACACACCATATTAGTGACACAGATAAGAAGAAGACTGTACCTAAAACCATGTCAAATGAAGACTTTCAATTCCTGAGATTTTTTTTACTAAATTAATTTAGCAAAAACATGGATTCCAAAGTTCTGAATATGTCTGAAAGTTATTCTATGTCTATATTTATATAATCTGTAGGTGCTCATTGTCATAAAAAGGTTGGGCATGTCTGGTCTACTGCGGTGGGCTGGCGCCCTGCCAAGGGTTTGTTTCCAGCCTTGCTCCCTGTGTTGGCTGGGATTGGCTCCATCAGACCCCCGTGACCCTGTAGTTAGGATATAGCGGGTTGGATAATGGATGGATGTCTGGTCTAGTGCAGTATTATTATTCATTATATATTCCGTATGATCTGAATGTACATACTTACTGCAGTTTCTTTTATTATTAGGTATCGCAATTTTGACCAGCCTCACCGGTTCTATGTTGCTGATGTCTATACTGATCTTACTCCACTTAGTAAATTTCCATCTCCAGAATATGAAACATTTGCAGAGTATTATAAAACCAAGTATAACCTTGATCTGTCAAATTTAAACCAACCCTTGCTGGATGTGGACCACACTTCTTCAAGGTATGTAACAATTGTTACCTTTTACATAATTGATACACTTCAGATATATGTCAAACCCCCATTAACACAATTTCTTTTTTGAAACTGTAATTATATTTCAGTTTCATTTTTTAATCTTTTTTTTTTTTTTTTAAGACTGAATTTGTTAACTCCTCGACATCTCAATCAGAAAGGTAAAGCTCTTCCTTTGAGCAGTGCTGAAAAACGTAAAGCAAAGTGGGAGAGTCTTCAGAACAAACAGGTTTGAAACCGTATTTATTTACATGAATAATTGTAAAGATGTTTTCTAAGTTTTACCTTATAACTTTACAGAATACTGAAATATTTCATGTACTTTTTTATAATTTGTATGCATTTGTGATGCATTTTAAAACTGGAGCTAGAACTATTAATCATTATATTCATTATTGAATTTGAATATTCCAGATTATAATGAGAATGGAGCCAGCATCAGTATTCACAGTAATAAATGTGGCAGTTTTCATATAGTTATTAGACAGTGCTTCCTCTTAAACATTTAAGGCAGTTTTTAGTAGTATTTTTTTGTTTCCTCCTTTTGTTTATCTGTGCAATTCCTATATAATGTCATATTTCCAAAGTTACTTTTTCAGATGATGTTCTTTTAGGTTTATGAGCACTGCTATTATTTACCTCTGCGTGTGTGCTAAAATAAGATGCACTTATGGGTAATAAGTACTGCATTAAAGGTAGCTTTTTCTATTGTCTTAGTTATTCTACAACAGGTATTAAAGACTGTGGTTAGTAAAAGGGCTAAAAGCAGTAGCACAACATAAATGAGGGGGACTTCATCGTGGCTTGTGACATGTAACTGATTCTGTTTGGTTTTTAACCTTAGGCCCCATTACAATTTGGAGTAAATGGAAATAAGTTAAAGGGAATTTGAACAGTGATCTGAGGTGAACTTTATTAAGCCATTTAAGACCAATGTACTCCACAAAGAGTATGCCAGTTCTTAGTTTACATTAGCTATGCTCTGATCAGGTATTCTATGGGCCGATACCAATTACTCATTTCGTTTTACTAGAACTGAACAGTTCTGATTCAGATACTACCGGTAATAATTTTTTTCTTTATCCATTTATTTATTTTTTTCCATAATAACAACAACAACATTTATTTCTAGAGCACATTTTTATACAAATAATGCAGCTCAAAGTGCATAGTTCTAAAGTAAAGCGTTTCTTTTAAATTTTAAAAACACCTTGTGTGTTCTTGTAGCTTACATTGGGCCTGAAGGGTACACGGTTCCAGAGGTGACAGAAAAGGCCTTAAAATGTGCCACATTCATCCACTTGAAGTAGCAAAGGGTTTGAGAAAGGAAAACGTGCCTTCCACATTTATCATTATCCTTACCCTTTTAAGAAGGTAGGCATTATAGCTTGTGCCAGGGTTATACTGGAGACATCAGAAAAAGCCTACTAGCTGATCAGCCTATCCTAGTCTGCAGCCAAGAATGTCTTATGGACTTCTAGCTAACAGCTCACCATCAAAGATATTTTCACTTTGTCTTTGGACAGTTTGAGACTACGTCACCTTGGTGAGCCTTAGTTCTGCCATCTGGTTTTGTATTGTATTCACAAACTGTGTGGAAGGTGTTAATCTTAAAGAGCATGTGACAGTCTCTATATCTTATCACATTTGTTGTGGTTCTTTGTTGTTACTGAAATCATTTTCCACATTTACTTTGCAATTTTGATGCCAGCTTTGATTTTGCTCTGGGCCTCTGTTTGCCTCTCCTTGTTACCAGGTTTAATGCAGATTTAAATTGCAGACATGGTGCAGGAAAATGACTTTGCAGTTCATCAGTGGTTTCTAATTAGGCAGTATCTATGTTTCTCTTGTGTTTATAGTGTAATTAGCATTATTTCCTTTGTTACCAGTTGCTAATCCTGCATACACTCATGAGTTAATTTGTGCCTCTAAGTGGTTGCTGCTTTAAATACATTCCTCTCAGTACATTTAAAGTAAAGAATTTTACAGTGTATTTCATTCTCCACAGATTTTGGTTCCTGAACTCTGTGCAATTCATCCAATCCCAGCATCTTTGTGGAGAAAAGCAGTCTGCCTACCCAGTATCCTCTATCGTCTACACTGCCTTCTTACAGCAGAGGAACTAAGAGCCCAGACAGCTATTGATGCAGGAGTAGGGGTCAAAACATTACCGCCAGACTTCAGGTGCAATTTTATGTCGTTAATGTGTTCTTTATTATTTATTATCTATGCATATTTATACTTTGAAAACTATTTCATACAGCACATACCCATTAAAATTATTTTTAGATATACAATTAGATATTTAATTATTTTATAGATGTTTAATTATCATTCATGTAAAAGAAATGGCCTTTTAATAGTGAGTCTGGTGATGTTAAATTCGTTTTTCACTAGCTGTATTTTTTCAGTCGGGTTTAAAGTTTTGTATTTAGCTTCTTCGATTTCCTTGTCGTCTTGTAAAAGACATGTTTAGTTTAGTGTTTCATTTTTGTTACTTTTTTGAAGTTTTTATAAATAACTGATTTTTTTATTTATTAATTGATTGATTTCTACATAGAAAAATGTTTGTATCCATAGATATTTTAGGCAGTAGTCAGATGTTGAGCTAGTTGCCTCATATCTAATGTAGTCTGCTTTAATATATAAATTTAAATTTGGTTTAGGTACCCAAACTTGGATTTTGGATGGAAGAAAACAATAGATTGCAAAACTTTCATCTCAAGTCCCAGTACTTGCACAGAAGAAAATGAAAATTACTGTAAGCACAGCATAACTGTAGCCCCTGATAATGCTGCAAATCAAGGTGCTAATGTAGAAACCTGCATGTGTGAGAGATTTACATTGACACCTATGAACTTTAAAGCACCTTCTGAATTGTCATCTGACATTAATAAACCTATTGCATTCTTTGAGGAAAATGGAGCTCAAGATGCTCTAATTTGTGCTGAGAACCTCACTAATGGCAGCACTGTTGAAGCTGAACGCAGTGCCAGCCAATTTTATTCCTGCAAGAGTGAAATACCTTCACAATCAACTACCTCTGTTCCCATGCCTACTTCATGCAGCATTGAGAACCAGCCCAAGCCCAGCTTTGAATGTACTGTA